>NW_007579729.1:12026-74949 GCF_000690725.1 Stegastes partitus
GTGATAGACTGGTGACCTGTCCAGGGTCAGCTGGGATAGACTCCAGCCCCCCCATTACCCTAATGTGGATTTAAGCAGTGTATAGATAATGGATGGATGGATGGATGGATGGATGGACAACTATTATTTAAAAACTCTGGTAGGATGACACCATGATCTGCTTTTAATTGATTAATCCAAACAATCACTATATTTTATCATGACTGAAAACAAGCAGCACAGTTAGTACAGTGTGTATTTGAGTTCTTAGATTTCAACTTTAACCTTGAAGACTATCTACTGTGTTGTTCTGTCATCACATGAGTTCATATTTTTGGCATCATTTTTTGTGTAAGGGTGCTACCTAAACAAATAATAAGTTATCAGGTTAAGTAATTAAGGTCATCAAACTTTGTTACCCTTAGCAACCAAAATTACATAACTTTACATATGTACATTGACCTCTGGCTCACACTATAAGCTTCCACACCACTGAGCTTTGTCTGAGAAACAGAGACACAATTCAATCTGTTCATGCCTTTAAAGAACTGTGGTTTTGCTAGCTGTCAGGTCAGTGCAACTAGAAAATAGAAAACAGAGCTCTCAGTATTGTATGCCATAACGATGCCACACAGTGACAGATGGACAGATTGAGGACCTTTTAGGATTAAGTGGTGATCTTTGTGAGACTTCATGTGTCATCAAAGCTGAGGTCTGACATTAGGGAGGGAACAGTTATAAAAAAAAAAAATTCCATCCACCTACAGCCAGCACACCCAGACACAATAATCGTAGACTCGGTTTTATCTCAACCATTAAGACTCCTTAGTTTCAATATAAGGTGATAGGTGGAGAAGGAAGGCGGCAGATTTTACAGTAAAAACTGTATCTGACGATGACAAGGACATCATCCTCGTCTGTTGTGGTAACCAAGCAAACCCAACATTCTCAAACTGGTTACCATGCTGGTATGAAAGTGTCCTGCTGCCAGCCTTTCAAAAATGCAAACAGATTCATAATGAAGAAATAAGATGTGTCTGCATTATTAATGTATACTTTATTTTCATTGATGTTCCCCTCTTCCTTTTCTTGTTCCCAGTCTCCCTCGTTGCACGAAAACCAGAATAGCTTGCTGCTAATTCATGATTAACAGTTTTAATCAATTCTATGCTGAAAGAGTTTTTTCTTCTTTTTTTTTTTTCCACAAGTGCTACTGTCTGTGCATAATGGATGATCAGCCTATAGGGCCACATCTTGGTTTGGCCTGTTATTGGTGGTGAAGGAATAGAATAATATATTCCACTGAAGGCTTCCAAAACAAAAGGACATATCTAATAATCTCAATTAATCATGAATTATGAAAAACAAATTAAATTCTTGTTGCTTCTCTGTCTGAATGTTCTTTCTGTTTTTTGTTTTGCATTTTCTGATGGCTGGACTTTCTTTGACTCTCATGGGTGGTAGCTGTGAAAGCATCATGTCGATGAAAATAACCTTTAAACACATCGGGTCGGTTAATGGTGATTGGACCTGAATCATAAAAAGATCAACACAAATCATCACATGTGTGAATGGATGGGTGTGTCAATGTTCTAGACTCATAAAGATACTGAAACACGAGGAAAGTTCTCTAAACTGAAGACCTTTGTATTGGGTTTCAACTTGACTGAGTGATTTCCACACAATATCCGATGGGTGTGGTTTAAGGCTGCAGTTACAATACAGTATCATTTACAGGGCCTGAGGTTGACCTTAAATGGGGTTATTTTTAGGTATTGATGTTAAGACATAGAGTTGTCTCTAAAATAAAATTGCAAGCTTTACAAGATTGGAGAAACTGTGTGCGTGTGAATGCTGGTAAGCTTTCCATTTGCAAAATCTGCATTATTAGAAAATGAAATCCAATCAATGGCAATCAGTACATGGGTAGATGTCAGGTGAGGCTTTATGGTGACAAGGTAAAAACTAAGCATCACTTAAAAGCTAGCTGATATTTGACCGGTGCTCCCAAAAACACACCAAAATGACAGTTTTAGCAAAACAGTTTTAGTAAACTTGGGTTCCCAGGAGTTGGATCTACGGCTCCACTTCAGGGATCAAACAACAGTAGAGCCGTGACTCGATAATCTGACACTAAATGTAAAAATGTTTTATTTTTTTAATGTCTTTTTTATGACTTTTATGTCAGATAGCAAGGCTGTCAGATTGCCAAGACGGAAGTCAAGATACAAGGAGGGCTTGATGCTTAAAGGGTAATTTGTTGTTAATTATTGTTCAGCGTTGTATAATAACTAGTAGGGCTGGTCCCAATAGCGCTGGTCTCTGGACATTCAGGCGCAATTAATGATGAATATCCAAATATTTGGAGCGGTCAGGGGGACACTTCCACCCCGGGGGAGCACTCCGACGGGGTTGAAGTGGCCGGAATGCACAGGCAGAACTTGGCTGCTGATGCTAGTTCAGGATAGCAGTCACACTTCTGTTTTCACCATTGGTGGCGGCGGCGGTGGTGGCGGCGGCGGTGGTGGCAGCGGCGGCACCACCATCTGTGTTTACTTCCGTAAACACTGAGCACGCTCGCTGCGTGTAATGTCGTTGTGTCCTCTTCTGCACATGCGGAACACTTTTGGGTTGTATGAAGTTCACACAGGAGATCACATACAAGTCGCATTTAACTGGAAATGTGAATGAACTCGCAAAAAAAATCTGATTTGACAAAATAATCCAAATTAAGCATTAAGTCCTGCAGTCTGAACGTAGCCAGTCTGACGCATTGTTAAGTCAGATAATACGTCGTTATCCTTATTTGTGACATAAAATGTCATGTTGGAGTCAGAATCCAAGGCTGTCGGTATGTTAAGGCATGTGTTCCGTTTGTTTTTCCTAAAAACCTGACAGATAGCAAGGTTTTTGGATTGCTAAGGGTCGGATTATTGAGTCACGACTGTATTTAGTAGAGGAGCCTGTGGTCTCCAAGAGTGAAGAAGACATATCAGGTCAGCAGTGTGACCAAGAATCTGCTCAGTGTTTTATCATTCACAGGGTTGTACACTGTGAATTTGTAGGCTGGTTCTGTGCTTTACATGAGTTTGGACTCACTGAGGACTGTGGTTGAGAGACGCACACACAGCACAGTGCAGTAAATCGTTAATAACGCCAGCCACCCTCTTCACAACATCCTGGCTGGACAGAGGAGCTGCTACAGTGAGTGGGTCATCTTATTGTGCTGCAAGAGCCGAACGTTACAGGAGATCCTCTGTCCCCACAGCCATCAGACATCACAACACCTCAGTTAAGCGCGGTGGCTCATGAACTGAACTGTTGGCTGCCAAACTACAATGACTCAACTGTGCAATAAAACCATTAATTCTGGCCTACAGGGATTCCTGCGCCACACCCCTCCTATATATTACTTCTACTATTACTTCTTTTTTCACATTGCAACTGTTTGTACTTTCCCAATACTCTGTTTTACTGTAAATACCAGTAATTTTGGCACCCTATTTCTATTTCCTCGACCAGCCCGATTTCCAAGTTAATTGCACGTTCTCTTGTACATTATGTCCTTATCTATCTTGAATGTAACATGTGAGCCACTATCTATTAATCAGTTCTGCCAACAGAGTTCACAGTCAGTCAACACAACTGTAACTCTTTACCCATCCTTCTCATAACATTCAACTTCCTGCAACCTTTTCCCCAAAATTAAATTCAAATACAAGGATCACAGTTTTAACACAGTGGAGAAGATCCAGGCCAAATCAAATCAGGTGTGTTGCAGCCTAAGAATTTCTTCATCACACCTCTGAAGTGGGATAGAAAAACATTAAGTGGTGGTGAGTGGGTTGTTAGACGATTAGCGGCTAAATTGAATTGATGCAAAAGTAATGAAAAGTGAAAGCAAGGATAGCGAGTTTCATCTCAGTCTGCACCTCTTTTTTTTAAGTGAAACAATAAAGAGGATAATGAAATAAGTGATCAGGTGGACAGAGCAGCTGAGCAGTGGAGGGGAAACAAGAGGAAACCGCAGTGGGGATCATCACATTTAACGATGTGTGACAATGTTAGATGGTGTCGTAAGCACTTGACCAAACAATAGTGTGGAGTTTCCTGCAAAGTGTTGCGTTTGTTGTGCTTTGCTGCTTGTTTCACGATTCATCAGGAACTAAAAAATTAGATCAATAACTTACTCTAAATGCTTCCTAAGAGACACCAAACCCAGTCAGTAATATGGTGATGCTGCAATTAGGGCAATTTCACAAAGGCCACTTCCCTTACCCCGGATGTCCGACTCACTTGTAATGTGACACCCAAGTCCAGCTTCGTGTGTGCTACAAAAAGTCTCTTGGACCATAAAAATCCCAGTCGATGGATTTTTTTTTTTTTGCTGATTTGCAAAATATGAAATAAAGTGGTCTGCATTTTGGTTTTTGACACCAAATTTGGTATACAGCATTGCAGGCCTGAGCTACACACTTAATCCTTTATTGGGCAAGTAACCATATATGGTAACTTTCAACTTTACAAGTGTATTTTTTTACTATAATTTATCCACATATTTGGATTTATTTTTTTTAACCCTAGGTGGGTGAGGAATCATATATGGTAACTGCTTTGACTTTGATTTGCAGCCTTTAATCAAATCCAGTTTATTGTCATTTTGCTGTACATACAATAGTAGCACAGGCAAGATGAGAGAGTGTTTCTTCAGGATCCAATAACTAAAAGCAATTAAATGAAAAAGTCAAAAAAGAGAAAGTGTCCTCTTATATCTACCAATAACACTTAAGAGTTGAAATTTTAAAATTCCAAGTATTTCAATGAGTGCCCTATAAAGGGTTAACTTGCATGTTTTGAATCAGTCCAAAAATATCGACAAAAAGATCTTCTCAACAGGTGGGGTTTTACAGAAATTTGGCCATACCTCAATAATGACTTCTCAAATAATCACAAATTTTAGGTAGATATCTTGAGGCCATGTTTAAAAATAGGTCTACCCAAGCTTTTACTGACCAAAAGCACTGACCAAAAAATGCAATCTAAAATTCTATATTGATTGGTACATGTTGGTTTGTTCTTTTACTCACTATGTGGATTTTTATGCCTTTGCTCAATTTGCTGTGAGCTGAAACTACCTGGAGACATACAATTTGGCATCATAACTGAAACTGACAAGCAAATGCTTAAAAATGAATAAATAAATAAAAATCTTTGAGTGTGTTTTTCTCAATGTAAATAATTGTAATGAAAATTTGCATTTGAATTTCATAATTTGACCTTAAATGTATTAGACTGAAACTGTATCCCACTTGGAACTGAATTTTATTTATTTTAACCTGAATTTGGTTGCGCTGACATTGCATCTGTGCAGCTGAAGTCCTATCCTACTCTCAGCATTCAGTTTTCATGACTTGGTTCTTGAAATTAAAATTCAGATTTTGTCACAATGTGCCTCAAATCCAGGTGGAAGCACAGTCATGAGATCCAAGAACTGATTTTCTGTGTCTTTAACATTAAGTTGCATCATTATACACTCACAGAACACACTGCAGACTGGAAAAATAACATGTAAATGTTAGAAGAAATCATCACAAGGTTTCAGAGAAAAGTTGTGTTTTCTTTAACAAGCAACAGGATGCAAAAGGTATGATACTGGTGACAGCTTTATTCACCAAAAAGCGAGGGAGCCCATTGGGATAAACGTTGGTCTGTATGCCCAGGTACAGTGATTTTGAGAAACCTTTTTCCCGTCTTCCATCAGTGCACTGCAGGAAGAGCTGTGTCAGCTGCCTGTTGATCAGCTGTGTCAGGAACAATTTCCAACACAGTCTGTGGCTTATTGCACGGATCAAGCAGGATTTGCACTTCCCTCAGATGAAAATCATCCTTCTCAACCAACAGTGTACTGCAGCCTTTCCATCTGATGGATTTAAGGTGAAAAGTTAAGACTTTTCTGCCTGTTTTTGAGTAAATTCTTCTTTATTTACCTCTGATATGCGTGCCACTTAGTTACTGTAGCACTATTAGCAGAATGCACTTTATACAGTATGTGAAAGAATTCCATTGGGAAGTTTTTAACTCAAAATACAAATAAAGACCTTTGGCTTTTATTTTAATTCAATTTCAATTAAATTTTATTTGTATAGCGCATATTTACAACAACAAGTCATCTCATAGCGCTTAACAAAGGCAGAAACAGAAACACCCAACAATCCAAAACATTTGGATTCCCTATAAGCTTCAGCAGTCTGAAAGCAGTCCGCAACAGTGGGAAGGAACCGAAAACCCCCGCTGTAAAAGAAAGCATACATTACTGACATTACGTAACAAAACAAATGCTTTTTCGTGTACACCTGGGATGGCTGACAAAAGAAAGTGTGGAAAACCAAAGCCGTGGTTGTCAACAAACTGAATTACAATTGACGTCAGTTTAAAGGGCAGCATATCCGTAAGGTAGGAGAGAGATTCTTGGCTCGTCCGTTTCCAAGTGTAGCTTACTACTTTCAGATTTCACCCACAATACATGATGTGGCATTGAGGACGTTGTACTTTTTTCATCAGTTGTTAATGATTGATCTTCAGATATTAAGATGAAGTAATGCATTAAGAGTTGATTATTTGTAGACATGGGAGTCCTCCAGGTTGTAACTGGGTGGTGCTGAGGTCTGATTTTGAGGGCAGTTACCTTCTGTAATCACCTAAATATAGAAAAAGAGTCATCAGAAACAGCTGTAGTTATGTCACTGCCTTAAACCTGAAATGAGGGCTGTCCTGCCATTCTGCAGTTCCTGACAAACTTAAGCTTCTTGCACTCTTTCATATTCAGTTACATTCTTTTCAACCTACACTTATGTTGTTTTTCGTTTTTCAGACATGTGAACGATTTGACAAAAAACAACTAGAATAAATTGAGAGAAAGCTTTATGCACTGATGTTTTAAAACAAACATGTACAGCAAGAAACAGTTTTTTTTTTCATAACCTCTTAAAATTCCTGGGAGGTCACATGGTACAAAGTCCAAGGCTAAGTGCAGGCCTCTTTCGTTTCCGATTCTTCCCTGCCATGTGCACCACCCACTGGTGCAGTCCTGAGGTACCCGCTATCACAAGTGTTTTGATCAACTGCCTCAACAGTGACCAAAGTATTATTAATACTTTGTATTTTTCTCAGAGGATGTGGGCTATGCATAGTCTCATTAATTTAATTTTTTTTTAACCATGACTCATTAAACTGTCTTCCAACTTGAGAATTTTAAAAAAAAAGAGGGGGGGAAAAAATCAAAACACCAAAGTTAAATGTACAAAAAGAGTTGATGCGGAAACAAAATAATTGTTTAATTGACAGAGTTTTAGCAAGCATATAGCTGGCAGTTTGTGAATGCCACCTTTGAATATTATAAGCAAGTTTTGATTCCTCTGAGTATGTTTGGTTAATGCTGCTTTCAGTTTCTTATTTTTTGAAACAGGGAGCCAAACAATGTATTCATATTTTTGTTGTCTGCACATATCTTCAGACAGGATATATGACTCGCTTTCTGATATTTAATAATTAAACCCTTCACATGCCACCTATTACTCTACCAGTATAATGCCCAGTAATTAGATCCCCTAAAGTAAAAAATAAAATAAAATAATAATAATAAAAATGCTATAGCTACCAGTCTGTTACCCCTTTCCACATACCTAATGTTAGACTGTTTGTTGTCCTAGTTGACTGGATATTAACTGATTAGCTTACACTTAACTCATAGAATGACCCTTAAGTCCCAGGTGGCACTTCCATACCATGGCTTCACCATGACTTCATTTTTGTACAATAAAAGCAGGAGGAGACACGTCCTCAGTGTTCATGCAGTGAATGTGGTCAAAGGTGGAGATTGCCAGAAAAGGAGCTCTGTGGATCTCCACCTGAATGCTCTTCATCGATGGCTTGAACGTGTGCCTTAAGGTGAAGGAACCTGATTCTGTATTTCATGAATTCAATTTGAATTGTGAAAAATGAATGTAGAGTTGTGAAGTTTCAGTATGAATTTAATTCCAACATTTACAATAGGTCTCAAGTTGATTGGAAGACAGTTTAAATGTAACATTTTTTTGACTCAAATTCAAAATATGAGATTCAAATTCAAATTTTTACATCAGTTATTCAAGTTAAACATACTTAATGGATGCGTTTACACTCAGAATTAAAAGACAACCAAGGACATAAACTGCTTTATACAGATTCATATCACATCTATAACTGATGAAACTTGTCACACGTTGTTAAACACGATCTCAAGTGTCTAACATTTCCTCAGTTCGTTCCTCTAACTCTTGCAGGAGCCTGAGGTCTCACTGCAGTCAGACAGCACCCTCATCCTGCAGTCCAGAACATTGATCTTTCCAGTGGAGTGGTTTTTGTTTGAGAACATGTTCAAAAGCATTGTTTGAATGAGGTTAACTGACAGTGGTCCTATTGTTGTTGTAATTTGTAGTCTCCGTAACATAACGCAGACTTCAGCTGTCAGTTGACACTCTGTGTCAGTGGGCCAGCACAGCAGACCATGATGGACACTGGGCACAAACAAACTTGACATGACGTTCACGTTTCTGAATTCATTTGAGATTATTTTTTTTTAACTAGATAACCGCAAATCCTGCTTCATAATGCATTCTTCGATCCTCTGTCCTCCGCTAAATAGATAATTGTTGTGAAAACCAGAACTAGGGCATCGGTGATTAGAAAAAACAAGGGGATGAGCGTACTATTGCACCGCTGCGATGGCCGAGTGGTTAAGGCGTTGGACTTGAAATCCAATGGGATCTTCCCGCGCAGGTTCGAACCCTGCTCGCAGCGTTTTTCGCTCTCAAACTATCGAATGTTTTTGCTTGAAATAGCATGCTGACACTTCCGTATGAGTACGAATGGGATGTTTCAGGAAGCTGTCGAACGAATGTAGGAACCAGCCTTTACGTAAACCCGCGAATTAAGAACAACTCTTAAAAGAATAGCAATAAGTCTTGGTTAATATTACGTGTGTTCTTGTGGGGTAGAATAAGGCACCGCTGGGATTCGAACCCAGGATCTCCTGTTTACTAGACAGGCGCTTTAACCAACTAAGCCACGGCGCCACACGTACATTAAGGGAGACATAATTGTTTACATCCATGTTTTGAGACGAGGACTTAATTGCGTAAAACAGTTCTAGAATCAGAATTTCTAAACCAGACCGAAATCGATCACAGTGCTACCGCGTTGTGGCTCGACAAATCCTAAAATCTCGGTCAGGGGTAGCTGATCCACTAATCCTGGCGTTCTGCTTCAGACCCTGTGCGCGTTCACACATAAGAGGGCGTTTAACCATAGACTGTGTGCGTTTAACACGTGATGCTTCTTCCACCTGAAATACTGGCGAACTGGTTTGCAGACACAAATTATTCCTTCTGCTGAGAGCCCGTATCTCTTCCAATTTCGAGGAAATCCACTGGTTCCCAAAGTCGGAACACGTGCAGCCAAAGTTATCATAATGATCTATCTAGATTTTTTATATATTTTTTTTCTCATTACTCTTTTTTCCCCCTTCCATACACAAGCAGTATAAGGTTCAGAGGCAGAACATCAAATTTGGTACAAACCAGCAAATCACTGAGACTGTCCAATATTTTTAGAGTCCTGAAGTAGACTTTTCTTTCCATTTGTGGTCTTCTGTCTCCCTCTAGCGGGTAAATATATATAGAATTAAGGATTTGGGGGTGAGGGTGTAATATGGCTCTGTTCCGATATCTTATTCCTCTATACTATATAATATGCCAGAAAAAGATCGTATATGTCCCAAAATATATGAAGCATGACACAAAATACCTGGATGTCCTACTGCATACAGTAGCATTTTAAAGCAAGCATACTTTTTTGGCCGTTCTGACCCACTATGCTTTTGTGTCACGTCACGCACGTATGTCGCGCGCCAGTATACACAAGCTTGAGACTCTTAACCTTCAATGTACACTTCACATAAATGGAATTCAATTTATGAGTTAAAAATGTACAAATAAACATATCAGGAATAGATAGCACCGCGTGGAGAGGTCTTTTGGAATTCTCAATTTAAAGACAAATTGTAGAGAATGGCTTGTCCCCTTTAAATTCTTATTGTCTAACAAAACAAGAGAACTACATCTTAAATTGTTACACATCTATCCAACAAATACATACATTTCTAAAGTGCAATTATTCTCAACTGTACTTTCTAAAAAACTGAAAGTATCATCCATATATTTCAGAAATGATCAATTTGTGCTACTTTTTAGAAAGACTTGGGGGAAAAAAGCTGTTTAACAAAACTACAGGTAAATTTCAATTAGAATTTTCTGTTTTTTCTTACAAAGTAATAAGTATAACATCATCAACCCTTTCATCTTATTGGGTAAATTCCACATTCATAAAGCTAAGATGTCAAAAGCAATCCCATCATTGTTATTTTATATTTTATTTTTATAGGTCTTTATATATTATTTTTCCCGTCCTTATAGATTTATGTGTATTTTGGAATGTCTGGATGTTTTTATATATCTTGTTCCTACTATTATACACGATTCATTGTTAAACTTAAATAAAGATTGAAAAACAAAAAAGTATAAAAAAAAGCTTGAACCGCCTGCAGCTCACAGACAGATGACAAACTCATTTCACACTACAGACTGTGAATTTTGGTAATAAAAAATATAAAAAATAAACAAGCCATCTATGCACTGGGGTCTGTACCACCAGCCAAGTTTGAAATAGCCACTTTTGTGTGTGTGTGTGTGTGTGCGCGTGTGTAGGTGTGTGTGTGTGTTATCTGAATTGACAAAATTGTAACCCCAGTCAGAGATAACAGGTATCACAATAGTGGTTATCAACTTTATTTATTATTCTAAGCTTGCTGATTCAGACATTCCCATAACAGTTTGTTAAAATGGAGAGCAATGAGCAATATGAATGTGTAAGACATTAAAAGCGCTGCCACTGCAAATGATGCAAAACAGGAATGCTGGCGGAAAACAGTTAATCGTGTGTGTTAATGTGTTTATTTTACTGGTTAATGGCTTTAAAGTCAACATACCTCACTAACCCATTCATCTCGCTTGGCACCACAGCCCTCTGGTAACTGAGGTGTAACAAAGGCTCAAAAATAAATGCGCTTCTGGGTCTGATTTGTGACTGCCAGCTCACTCTTTGTGTCACTCTTGTGCATGTAGATTGCAATGTCAAAAATGCAGGAACTTCACAACACTTATCACTGTTGAATGGAACTGAATGGAATGACCACATGCAGAGACTCTCTCCTTGTGTGGAGCTTTCATTTTCCATGAGTAACTTCCTGTTACTAATCATCACAACCACCTCAGCCTGCCTCAGCTTCCTTAGCAGTGACCAAATACCTTATCTGTTTTTGAAACAGCTACTGTCTGGGATGAACACCATGTTAAGGCTTTGTGTGCTACTGTCACAGTCTGTACAGGAATTCACCAGACGTGTTTTTGTGACCCTCAACTCAACTTTTGACTTTATTTATTCCTTTTTCAAAGTTTTTTTTTCTTCTTTTTTTTTGATAGGCATTCTAATAAAAAATAGGGAATGGGTTCATTGGAAAATGAATATAGAATTAACAAATAAACCAAAATAACACAACAATAATAATAGTAAATATACTATACTATATAATACAAATGAATGAATCATAGTAATCAAACATCACACATAAATATAGACAGAAAAGTCTAATGTCACTAATTCAAGTTCTTAGCTATTATTGCACTGTGGAGGACTTTTTAAAAACTTTATAACATCTCAAATTGATCACATGCCATCTATTTCCCTGCTCATTTACAATCTCCCTCTGGTGCCTGTTTGCTCTGCCAGCCTTAATGAGTTTCAGCTCGTGTTTTTGTCTTACATTTGTGACTCAATCACTTTCACAAAGTCCACCACCTGCCCCTTGGACATTGTTCCTACTCAGCTCTTTGAGGAAATATTGGACACTGGGATTTAGAATTTGTCCTATTACAAACACAAGTCTTGAAAATGAAAACATCCCCTACTGCTTTACACATGCCGTAGTCCAGCCTTTCATTAAAAAGCCAAGCTGACAAATCAGATTGAAATAATTTGTGTTCCACACCTAAGCTCCCATTCATGTCCATGATTCTGAGACCTTAGTGGAGACTTTGATACAGCTGACCATTGTCTTCTTTTGAATTGTCTTCAGGATCCGGTTGGCAGAGGGCACTGTTCTCAAGTAGTTTGCCTCCTATTTATCAGACAGGTCTTTTACTTTCAAAATTGCGAGCTGCTCCTCATCTACTGTCCAACTCACCTGTGGAGCACTTCTAGGTGTCATCTCAGGGCTCATTTTAGTTTAGATGTGTACGCTCCCTTTATCTTCTGCGAACAGGATGTTTTCTTTCACTGCTATGCTCACACACAAATACACACAACACACTGCGCAGGACACGAAGTTCTGGGTGGCACAAACTGTCTCCTGCCTGAATGACAGCAGGACATTAAATGTGCTTAGTTTCCCAAACACCACAACAAGCACAGCCAGCCATTTAGCCACATACTGAGAGTTAACCTTTATGCCTGTTTCATGAGTCTTGGTGTCATCTTTGACGCAGCAGTAATTGACAGATGGATAAACTCTGGGGTAAAAAGGTGCTGTTTTCAAGTGAGGAGCATTGCCATATTAAAATCCATACTCTGTCTTAATGACATTAGGACTGTTGCCAATTATACTTAACAAGAATAGATTACTGTAACTCATTGTATCCGCATTTTGACCAATGCTTACCGTGTCGCCTCCTAAACTATGAAGACTCCTAATTGATACCAACAAACTTAAAGAGCATTATAACTCCACTAGCATCCCTTCACTGGATACGTGTTTAAAAATAAGATTGAGTTTTATAAAGGTACATAGGTTGGCACCTGGGTACATTTCAGAACTTCTGTGTCCGTGATTGTGTCATTTTTTCATTACAACTGATATTACTGCTGGTAATCTTTTATGTTGAGAGAAGCTGAACTAATTTTCAGTACATGTGTGTTATAAAAAGCCTAACTATATAAAATATACTACTGATGAGTCAGGCGTACTTTTAGACTCTCTGTGAAATCATTTCCCAAATTAATGTAGGCATGGAGAAAGCATTAAATGTAACATGGCAAATCTCTGACTCATCTGTGGATCATGATGCAACCCACATCTCCATAATTTGTCATTCTACTTGTATAAGCTTCCTTTTCCTTCTCTGGACTGCCATTTTCACCACATCCCACAATGCAAACAGGACAAACAGGATACAGTAGCTGCTGTAACACTCCTATCATATGGATTAATGTGCTCAGCAAATGCCATGGCAGTGTGTCCATTAGATAATGAGCTATTTGTTTTTTTGGGGCCTGGTTGAAGGACACAGTGAATGAGCATTCAGTAACCAATATTGTGAGGGCCAGGCTTGACTTATTTTAATTTTAGCAATGCAAATATTCTCAGCACTGTGTAACTTACAGCAGAGTATTTGAATAAATAATCATTATTTCAGGAGGGAAAATTTAACTTCACATTCACAGAGCTCAACCCTCTATAACTTACTTTATCATTCCAAAGTTTTCTGTACACACATTTAAGATTATACAT
The DNA here is from genome assembly GCF_000690725.1 of Stegastes partitus. Taxonomy (NCBI): domain Eukaryota; kingdom Metazoa; phylum Chordata; class Actinopteri; family Pomacentridae; genus Stegastes; species Stegastes partitus. The sequence continues at coordinate 25,666 of NW_007579729.1, forward strand.
GCTGGTGATCATTTTGAAAACACTGTTTTTAGGAGGACAAAATCCATGCTTTAGTCTGGACTAAAAGCTGGCTAATGACAACAAGAAACTTGCAAAAATAATGTGTATTGTTGAAACAGTTCTGAACCTTCTTTTATTATTTATTTACATCACTATCCCAAAAATATAATTTAAAACTTTTATATGTACATAATATGTATTCCTTCCTCATGTTTTATTGTAACGATTTTGATTTTAGTTGCCTAGTTGCAAGTTTTATTCTGCAAAGACAGTAAATGTTGTGTGGTTGATGACTATCTCTGTGAATCAAAGGTTAGATAACTTACAATTATGACAGATAGCTTGCAGCAGCTGTTGAAGTAATGAAGTTTATTAGAATAGCTATTTAATTAGTAGTTATTTAATACTCAAGTGCTATGAAGGGACACAATACAGCAAAAACTAATTAGCATGTAAAGATTCTTGCAATAACTTCTGTGGAAGAGCTTAATTGAGTATCTGACAGATCATTAAAGGAAATTGCTGGAATTACAGGGAACTGCCTTATGCCTGCCTTTCTGTGTTTTTCTCTTCATTTTGAGTACTTCCTCACAAGGTGCGTTTATGCTGGAAAAGTTAATTGTTCTGTTTGTATTATTTGTATTTTCTCCACCTTCTATCCTGTTATCCCCCACTCCCCCTTGTCCCCACTCTCACCCTAACCGGTGGAGGCATATGGCTGCTTCCCCTGAGTCTGCTTCTGACGAATGTTTTCTTTCCCTCCGTGTTGAAGGATTTTCTTTTTTTGGTTCCTTTCCATCATCGCCAACTGCTTGCTCATAGGGAATCCAAAGGAAACTTTGAATTGTTGGGTCCACTGTTCTTTGTTTTAAATACATAAGGTCTTCACCTTACTATGTGAAGTGCTATGAGATGACGTATGTTGTGAATAGGCACTATATAAATACAACTGAAATGAACTGAGTTCAGAAAACAAGGCTGATGATTTTTTTATGGTCATCATGGTGACCAACTGGTAGCTGGCTGCCCGCTGTAGGCAAGTCAATATAAAGGCATACTTTATATTGAATGGCATCATAATGTCGAACCAAAATATAAGTTATGGTTAGCACAGAACTCGCACTAAAACAAAAAATATTGGGCTGATGTAGAATTCATCATTTCTTTCTCTGTGCAGAACATACGAACCGAAATGAGGTAGTTGGTGGTGAGAAAGTAAGAAGGATATATATCACAGAGGGATACTCTTTAAGAGAAATGCTCACTGGAGAAATGACTAAGATTCTATAAATACATGCATCTGTGTTTCATTCACACACAATGTTTTTCCATGACAGCCAGGGGAAACCAGCGTGCACAGTTGAGTAATGGTGGTGTGGGCTGGGCTGGGTTAACACATACCCTACAACCAGCAGGATGATTTAACGGTGTGCTCTGTGACCCATTTATCTGAAACCCTTCTCTGTTTCTCTTTCTGTTATTAAAATGTTGGCGTTTATTGAGGCCAGCTGTGAATTGTGTGCTTAGGGTTAAGTCCTGACTTCTGTAAGACGGAACTCTCGCTGCTGCACAGGGGATGATGGGAAACATTGAGAAATGTTGACTGAGGTTGAAGAGGCATGTTTGTTACAGTGCTGCTAGGAGTGAATCACAGCAGAGAGGTGTGGGCAGGTTGCTTGTATTTAAGTCTACATGGTCTATCATTGAGATAATCAGGCAGCAGACACCCGATAAAGAGGAGGAGAAGGACGGACTATCATGCAGGGACAAGCCTCTGCATGGCATGTACTACCAACAGACAGATGAAGTGGAAGATATCAAGAAAGCATACCAGTGGCTGGAAACAGCTGGTATGAAAGACAGCATGGAGGCACGATTCATGGCAGCACAGGAACATGCACTGAGCACAAGCTCTGTAGAGGACGGGGTCTACCACACCAGACTGAAGCCCAGGTGTAGGCTGTGCAAAGATGCACCTGAGACAGAACAACACATAACAGCAGCATAGAAGAAGTAGCCAGCACCGTAATCAAGTAGCTGGCATAGTGAACAGAAACATCTGCACCAAGTATGGGCTAGAAGTCCCAGGATCAAAATAGAAGACACCTCCAAAGGTGGTAGAGAACGGGCGAGCCAAGATCCTGTGGGCCTTCCAAATCTAGACTGATAAACTGGTGGTGGCTAATCAACCAGACATTGTGGTGATTGATAAACAGTAGAGGAAGGAACATGAGAAGCTTGAAAAATGCCAAGTGCTGAGAGAGGAGATACATAGAAAAGATGTCAAAGGTGAACAGTAGTACCAGTCACGGAAGATGGGACTAGGTTTGGATGAACGGTCTGAAGGCCTTTAAGGACAACTTCGTGGGAAACATGTGGGTGAATGACTTATCCTCGGTGGGGTTTTCATCATCGGACAAGGAGAGCAGGGAGTACTTCTGGATCACAGGGAGACTGAGTTTGGAGATAAAGTCAACACACTTGAAGAGATTATCTAAGCTGTCAGGAGAATATCGCAGGAACTTTGGCCTTTAGAGAAGAAATAATGCTTGGTGTTATCCCTGAATTAGATAGATAGATAGACAGATAGACAGATAGATAGATAGATAGATAGATAGATAGATAGATAGATAGATAGATAGAAATATAATTAGATATCGATAGAAATAAATAAAATTTCAACTTAACATGTTGTGCCAGAAGTTGTTGTTGTTGTTGTTTTGGAGCAACATGTAAAGTCAACTAGGTTTCTGCTGTTTTTTTAAAGTAAGCTTTTAAACCCTAACAGACAAATGGTTAGGCTTAAATTTAAGGGATTGGAAATCAGTGATCAGCATGTTGTTTCTTGCCCTTTATTACACTATGGTCTCAGCCCACTGCATTAAACAGCAGAAGATTTCAGATTCTTGTATATATTTGTTTTGTCTTCTTGCTCAGACTCTTTTTTTCCCCCTTGTCCTGCAAGGAACTCACAGTATTGTCAAATTGTTGTCAAAGTTCTGGAACATGAGGGTATACAACTATACACACTCACAGACACTGACTCACTTCCTTAAAAATGATCAAAAGAGATCATGAAACATTGTCCTCTGCAGGTACAAAGGAAATGGTGACCTCCTGGTAAGTATGACCCTGACGTGCAAATAATGATAGCAACAACCAAAACATATACAAAGAGCATCAAACCATGTACAGGTAGACTACTGAGTTATATAAACACCAGTGAATGGATCCACTTCTTTTAAAGATAGCCCCTATCTCTCTTTGACCCAGTAGTTGTAGTTGCCTAAACCTAATCAAACCTTTAAAAAGAAGGTGGACAATCAGAAAATCTCGTACTGAAAACGGATTCCCCGGCAACAGAAATAGCAGATTTTTTTATTTTTATTTTTTAAAAAGAAGAGCTGTAATATGGATTGCTTTAGAATGCAGTTATATAACTGAGCTGTTTTGTGGTTGAGGCTGAGACATTTGCTGAACAAACCTGTCAGGACAGATATGAAGCTGCATTTGAAATTTGAGCTTGAAGGTTGATTGAGATCAAATTTAAACACAAATCAGATTTACCTGCCTGCAACCATGGAAACAACATGCATGTTTTACCTTGTGGGGTTTTCTAGCTGGATCAGAATTATTTATACTGAATTGAGGACTTTCTTAAAAGATTTGATGGAATAATATCAGCGAAACCATATTGTTTTTTAACAAGAATTACATAGCCAAGACAAATGTTCAGGTCCTCTGCATTTCTTTTTTGTGTATTATGCTGTTACTGTTAATGAATCGACCAGGCGCTCAGGCTGGACCCAGGATAGATTGTGTTTCTTTAAGCCACGAACCATTGTCTTTGGTGGAGCAATATGAAGGATGTGACTTTGGTGTGGTATGTTGCTTGCCCAGACATTGTTGTTTCCTGTAGAGAGGTGGAAGATTTGAAGATGGTAACATCCTGATAGCTGGAGGAGTGGACAAAGCCAATGGCAGGTTTATACCAGCCTACATCAAGTGAGTCAGGCTATGCTTGGTTCCAGACTGTGTTCATGTTTGCTTTGCCTGGTATTATGGAGGGTCAGCAGGAACTGGTAAGGTTATGTAACTGTTTATGTTTTGGTGCTTGATCAGCGCAAGTTAATTCACGATGGTGGCGTACCAGTCTTCTGTCTGTACAGCGGGTCTGATTCACCGCAACCTCGCCCACTTACTCACTCTTACCACATGCAGGTAAACACAGGCCAAACAGTACAGTTTTCCATTTGTTGTGTCTTTCATCTGCTGCTTTGTAATTCACCGTCTGAGATCATACTGTACATTTGGTTACCCACGATGCTCCTTCAGCATGATTCTGCTCACAGCAAAGGAAAGATTATATAACAAAATCAGCTTAGATGATGTTGGAATATACTTCAACTGTGAAGACATGGTCCAGAGTTAGTTAAAGTGCATCATGGTGTAATTTGTTAACAACACAGTAGTAATTCTGTAACACACTGTTTGATATGTCATATTGACTTTATTTCAGTCAGTAAGTATGGTAGGGCTGCAAAAACTCGTCTTTGATTATTGCAATGCAATCCATGTCTATGCTGTAGATTGATCTTGTGTAGATGAGTGATCTGTAAATATAAAACAGAAATTTCACAAACAAAAATTGTAAACTCACAAAAATATGTTGCAAATAAAAAAATCGATATTCAATACACAAACAAGTTCCACAAATAAAAAATAGCAGCAGCATACACAATTCTGGGATACTTCACATACTATGAGACTACACAGTAAAACACACTGATCAGATTTGATTATATTACAGATACTCACCTCAACTGTTTAATGATAAATTTGTAAATGTATTTTCCCAGTCTTTTTATGTGAAAAAAAAACTCTGTTTCCTGTAAACAAATGGAAATTTTACATTTTAAATCCGCATCAATCATCACAAATCCAAAGACTGCATTTCAGCAAGCTCTTTGGCAATAGCTGAAAGAAAAAAACTCACTGTAGCAGGAAGAAATCTCTTAACTACCCAGGCTTAGGGAGGGCGACCATCTGCCGAGACCATTTGGGTTAGGATAAAGGGAAAAAAGAACAGGACAGCAGATAGAAAACTGACAACAGATAACACAACTATAAATAGTAGGGAGGTTGATGAGGCCAATAACTGCAGATCAGTATTAGTGCCACCACCAGAGATGTTTGCAGAAAAGACAACACCCAAACTACAGGACACAGTTTTCATGGACAGAGGGCACACAGCTGCAGAGGAGATGATGTACCTTTTGGTATGGAGATGATACCGCGCCCTTTAGCTTTAGGCCACTTCTCAAGGCCATGAGGTCAAGTCACCTTGTGCTCTGTTAAGACTTGCAGCTGACAAGCCCAAATGCAAGTCTAACCAGACACCACCCAGAAGTTCTACCCAGCACTGACTTGTCACACAAAACCATTAGTAAATTAAACATTACTCATTGTAGAAGCACCTTATACATGATACCTTATCAGAAAGTTGTACAGAGTATTAATAAATTATGTTATTTAGCAAATGGATATTAAACAGTTTACTTTCTGGATGTCTGGGGAAACTCACAAATACATTTTCCAGATCTGCTTTTATGTCTTTAAATTTTGTTATTACTTTGACCTTTATTTTTCTTAATAGCTGGCCAAAGACACCAAAAGATGTTATGACCCAAGAGTCAGAGAGGGGTCCATATCAGACAGTTCATATTGCTCATGATGTTTATATATATTCCACTCATTTCGCACTACTACGTAACAACTTCTACTTTGCCCCTTAGGATTATTAAAGTAATCCTAAGGGGCAAAGCAGAAGTTGTTACGACTACCAAATCAGTGTGTGATGTTCTGTGTTGTCTTGGCAACAGTTGATTCCTATTTTCCCAGAACCCCCAGAAGACCTGAGTGGGTGGTACAAAACCAAATTTCCATTCATAACCTAGTTAGGAATGTACCAAATCCTGTGTTGTGTAGGTTGTTCTAAGTTACGTTAAACAAATGTGCTAATGCTTTTGTATGTTTTAGCCAACATTGTCTAAACAAACAGTGCGATGACAACAGTATTGAAACAAAAATGGTAATAAATCGAAAACTCATAAGACCATTGGCCCATTGTTTGCAGCTATTATTCTCTCATTTGTCTGGTTGTGTCTGTTCCCATTTCCAAATTATTAGCGGTGACTGCAGCTTTTTAATCTTGATAATAAAGTAGCTGCAGTATGTGATTTAACAAGACTACTAGAGTGTAACCACACTCAAACACAGCCCCTAAAAAAACAGAACTACAATCAGTTGAGTTTAAGAAACCAGGCAAAAAGTACAAAGTACAAGAAAGTGTAACTGGACCTATAAATGTTCCTCACAGACACAGCTGTTAGATGAAGAAAGATTAAAGGGAGACGAGAATGACTTCAGACCATTCTGGTTTTCGAACTTTGTCATCCCACTTTATAGGTTTTTATTCTTTTCTTTGGTGTCATCGTAAGACTGCAGGCGTGTCGTTCTGCTGAATAATGTGTGCATCATCTTTGCTTCTTGTGGACATTGAGACAATTTTGTGGTTTTTATACGAGGTTTATTTGCAGAGCATTAGAGCTAATTTGTTTATCAGTGATTTCATCTAAGGACATTTGTAACATGCCTGGTCGTGAGTTTGAGTGTTTCAGCCTAAAAAGATTATCAGACAATAAAACTGCGCAGTTGTTGTGGCTTGTTCTTTTACTTCTTTTCCATTGTAACATTTTAACAAGGCTCTGCTTCTTGACTCACATTTAAACAGTTCAAATTGCAGCTATGTAGTTGTGGATTGATTCTCACTTTCAACAAAATAACAAAACATTCCTAATTCTAATTTGAGGTCTAACATGAGGTCAAAGACTGAACCAATGCCCTGTTTTACAAATTTTCCTTCATGTCTGTTGAAGAAACTGAGACTTCCTCCCTCTTTCTAGACATCAACTCACAGGCAAAAGGAACAGATTACATCACCTCAATATAATTTGCAAACAAACACACAAAAAGGGGGGTCCAACAGCAGTGGTTTAATTAAACTATGAGACAGTTCTGAAAAAACATCTCTCTCAAGTGCCAAAATCACTTTGCAGAGTCACCTACCAGCAACGCGTGCTTAATGTGGATTACATGTACTGAGACAGGGGGGACAGGGAGACTGTGGATCTTGGGTAGACAGTCTAAAATTAAAGCAACTAAGTAGGATCACTCAAGAGGACAGCCTGGAGGTTGAGAAGACAGGTAAGACTGCTCAGGACAGGTCCCAGTGGCAGAGTAGGTAGACAAAGCTGCTTGAGAGGATAGATCAAGGGCGAGGCAGGCTGATAAGAGACTGGTGGTAAAGACTGAACACATCTGTAGACCAGGTAGGAGGCCAGTGTAAAGGTAGAAGACCTCGGAGGGTAGAGTAGGAGGCTGTCCTCCAAAGGCTGATGGCAAAGGTGCTCCCCTCTTAGACTTACACAAGCTGTGTCGTCAGGTACAATGGCTTTGAAAACATGCATGGGATCTGATTTATATTTAGACTGCGTCTCTCCCACAAATCTATGTCACCATATAGTTACTCTGGAAGGCATTGCCTTGGCCTCTAGTACTCCTGTGAGGAACACTGGATATATTTTTCACCAAGATATGTGCTTTAACTCACAAAAAGGGCAAGTCTGTAAGAAAGCCTTCTTCATTTGTGCAATCTTGTCAAAACCCAGAACATGCTGTCTGAAAATGATACTGAAAAACTAGACCATGCATTTTTACTTGTAGGTGCTGCTATAATTCCTTATTATTGGGCTGTCTCAATAACTTTTTGAAAAACCTTCCTTTGATCCAAAAAGCTGTAACCAGAGCACTGACGGGAACGAGCAAGAGAGGTTGTTTATCTTCACTGGCTCTCTGCAAAATCCAGAATAACATTTGAAATCCTTCTCCTCATGAACAAAGCCTTTAGTGGTTAAGCTCCATCTTATCATAAAGACCTTATTGTACTATAATATTACAATAAAGCCCTCTGTGTTCAGAGTGCAAACTCACTTGTGGATTATAGAATTTTCTCATGTAAAATGGGAGGCAGATCCATCAGCTATCAGGCCTCTCCCTCCTTATCTCTTCTCTGGAACCAGCTCCCAGTTTAGATTAGGGAGGCAGACACCCTCTCTACCATTCAGTTTAGTCCTGTTCGATAAAGTTTATAGTTAGAATTGTCTAATCCCTTGGTTATGCTGCTCTATGCCTTGACCCCTGAGAGACTCCCTGCGACGGACTGAACACCTCTCCTTTGCCTTCCTCTCTTTGTCTCTCTGTACATCCACATGTCACGTTGCATCTCATGAACTTTGTGTCTTCTCCATCCCATAGTTTGGCTCCAGAGCTGCATGTTTCTTATCTGTCCGACCCCACCAAGTTGTTGTTGCATCTGTTGTTTGTCTGATGTCTATCTGCTATCCTGTTCTTTCTCCTCTTTAACCTTACCTAACCCCAACAGGTTAAAGCAGATGGCTGCCCTCCCAGAGCCTACTTCTTTCAGCCGGTTATTCTTGTGACAGGAGTTGTTTCTTCCCACTGTTGCTGAAGAGGTGGCTGGAAGGAGCTCTTTGCATTGATGTGTTTCTTTCTATTATGTAATATTGCAAGGTTTTTACCCTACTATGTGTGGTGCTTTCAGATGACTTATGAATTGGCACTATATCAACAAAACTGAACTGATTTGAAATAAATCTCAAACAACTTTTCTATCTTCATTTTTATATGGATATACTGTCATAACTTGTATGACCCATCACTGAAATATCACACTTTCATCCTTCCCTTCATGTCTGAGTATTTGCCAAGTTTTGCTTCACTGACAGTAAACCAAAACTTCAACATCAAAGACTGCATAACTAAAGCAGAAAGTCATGTCACACCCAAGATGTTCTTTGGCTTTGCCTTTTCATTTGTAACAGACAAAGTGGCTTCAATTAGGATTTTTGTGGGTTTCCCACAGGCAGCCTTCCAGAGAGGTTTGGAAAAATCATGTTAATTCCTATTTTTTGTCCTGTCTACCAGATGCTTGGTGAGTAGTGGGATGAGGAATGTTGAGAGCTAAGACCAAATTTGGTGTTTTGTGTCACCACCCACTGTAGATAGTGACTGTTTCAAAGACAATGTAAAAGCCCCACTGTGTAACATGAATTGCTGTGCTTGGTGGTAAAATGGTCAAGAAAATATCTTTAAAATTCACTAACTCATCTTCTTGGAAGGCACTGGCAGTTCAGGGGAGTGCACACGTAGTGCTCTCTGTACCTAGAATTTGCCTCTAAGTAAATCGCATTCTCAAGATAAGAGAAATTCCATGCATATAAATATCCAAGATCTTTAAATCTTTAATATTGCTATGCATGATTTAGTTTTTGGGACACTTTAAATAAGTGTTAGTTGTATAAAATCTTTCTTATCACGTCACAACAGTGTTGTCTTAGTTGAGAGACGGTGGATACTTAAAGCAAAGGCTTTGCTGTCGTCTGCATACTAGTAAGGCAAAGAGTAGGGAGGACTGTATATTTCATCAGATGTTTATGGTTCCATTGTGTTTTGATTTTTATTTTTCATAGGTTTGCGTGTGATTTCTGGCTAAGCTAAAAAGTCCTGTTTTTCACATGTATTTAACCGATAATACATTTATAATGTGATTACAACATCACAGAACACTATTATACTGAGAAAACTATTTGGTGTTTATTTTTTTAAAGGGGAGTCACAGCGTATTTTTGTCCTGGCTGTTACCCAGCTAATGACAACCTGCAACATTTTTCACATTCAGACATCCTGACATTCAACGTGAGCCATGAGTAAACATGACTGTCTTTTCTCCTCCGGGGAAATGTACTGACAATGAAAAAAAAAGGACAGATAGTGTGTGTGTGTGTGTGTGTGTGTGTGTGCGTGCGTGTGTGTGTGTGTGTGTGTGTGTGTGTGCGTATGTGTGTGCGTGTGTGTGTGTGTGTGTGTGCGTGCAAGTGAAATGGGAAAAACAGTTAAGTGACAAGTGATTTTCCATATGCTTTGTCATGCTTTGAGCAGAAGAGACAGACAGTTGATAGTGAGAGGGAGGGAGAGTGGATGTGTATGTTCATGAAAAGGAAGTTTGTCCAGACAGTTTGGATGACGTCATCCTTCCTAATAACTTCCCCGTGTCTGTGCGTGTGCGTAGGAGGGGGGTGGAGCTTCAGACCATGCAGCTCTACCTTATAAAAAGATCCAAACTTTGCCAGTGAGACTCAAACAGCAGCAGCAGCAGCAGCAGAAAAGAAGAACCAAGTTGAAATAACAGAATCCAGCTGTACTACACACCTCAATCGCAAGGTAAGGACTTCCACTCGGCTAAACATTTAGAGTTTTACCAATTAGAGTTTGCTGGCAGACTTTTTTGTTATTGATTTGCATTAACAGAATCTTGGAAAGCCACAGGGAATAGAATCACTGTCAGTGTTTGGTTCAAACTGACTTTAAATGTCTGTATGTGGTTGATGTGTTACTGTCTGTTAGTGTAAAATAATAACAAAAAAAAAAACAAAACACTGGAGAAGTAATGCATGGCTACATGAAATGCCTCATGATTATAAGACATTAAGCACAAACATGTCTAGATAAAATGTGAAATATTGAACATTAAAACAGTGGCAAATAGGAAGAGGGGTGTTTGATTTATTCACCACAGTAACCAGAATTAAATAGATATAGTTGTCATTAAGAGAAAAGGTTTTAATGATCATGGGCTTATTGAGTGTTGCCAGTTTGACACTATTTCTTGAGGTGTTCCTGTATCTGTAAGTGTTTTTCATATCATTTTGTTATAGTATCATCAGTGGTCAACAGTAACATTGCAGTGCATTAATTCAATTTTATTCATAAGAGAAGACATTAATGTAGATGTTTAAAACCTAGTAGTAAAGCAAATGTTCAGGTGCTTAATGTTGCCTCAGTTATAAATCATTTTCCAGCATGTTTCCAAATCTTCCTGTCGACTGCCATTCAAAAAACAAACAAAAAAATCATATAAAATCACTCACTGCAAACATCTGCACCGAGAGTTGTAGGACATATCTTCTAAACATGCTTATGTTATGGCTTTGAAACCACTTTTTCTAACTGAAAGTATGCATGACTAGCAAGACATAGTAAAATGTACAAAATACAGAATAATAATAAAAATGTTATATAGTCATAGTAATCAAATTATATCATTTTTATACTCCTTAATGATGTATTACTTGACTTCAGAGTGAATTTAGTTGTATATCTATTGATCCAATACTGCAAATATTGAGCAGTATCAAAGCTGTTTTGAAAGATAAAAAGTGTTTGAAGTTCTAAAATCACACACAATACAAGCATTATGACACTCTTCAGCCACTTGAGTAGTTGCCAGTGGACTCTTTGCACAACTGAATAATTCAACTGTGTGTGCTTTTCTGGCGGTTGACAGTGAAAGTATGTTTGCTCAGAGCTGAAAGTGAGCCATTGCACAAACAGAGACTTAGGTCACAGCGCTGACCTGTCATCCAGTGTTGTAACTATAGACACTCCATTGATGCCTACAGTGGAAAACCAATTTTACTGACACACTGTGTTCACGGAAATGCATTAAAATCCAATATGAGTCATGCAAACACACACGTCGGTCAATGGACATTGCGTAAACCTATATAAATTTCCTGGGGACTTAACCAAACCTAATCTTAGCCATACTCAGTGGCGTAGTGGTTAGCACTACTGCAGCACAGCAAGAACATTTTAGGTTCAAACTTGTTTTTAGGGGGCATTTCTGTGGGGATTTTGCATACTGTCCTCGTTACTAGGGTGAGGTTTTCTCCCACGAACCAAAGAAATGTATGTTAGGTTTGTGGGTGATTCTAAATTGGCTGTAGATACGAGTGTGAGTGTGCATGGTTGGTTTGTTTTTTGTGTTGACCTTGTGATGGCAACCTGTCCAGAATGTACATCAGCCCTCTGTTACCTTCAAAAGGACAAGTAGAGCCTAGCTAAAGGATGCATTGTTTTTCACTTTCTTATTGTTTTGTTGATGCACTACCATCGTTAAGTTTTTCGTTCAAACTTGTTTTTCTTTTGTTTGTTTTTTTCTTACTCGTTAATTTTCCAGAATATAAAACTTTTTTTTCTTTCCTGTTAGAGCATTGCATTATAGCACTGTTTCTTCTTAATTGGAAACATCCCACAAATAAACATGGTTTCCCCGCAGAGTCACTTATAAAAGAAAAGCTTGTTCATCTCTCAAGAATGGAACATTCTGCTCTGTTGATATTCATCCAACAGATTTTGCTCTCTCTTGGGATAAGCTGTTATATTTACACTGCCATGTCTGACGCATCCTAACATGTTAGTGGAAAGACGAGTCAGAGCGCCTTCAAAGGGGACCGTGTGTGTTGAGTCTAGGAAAAGATGTCTGAGATGAAGATGTTTTTTGAATAAAAAGGTTTTACTTGCAAACTAAATCTGAATGCAAATCAAATTTACACCGATTGTCTTCTTTCTTTCCCAGAATGCTTTGCGTGGCTATTTTCCTGTTGCTGACGATGAGCAGAGTGGGCCTGGGTTCTCTGCAGGACAAGCAGACTGACTTTGGCTTGAAGGTGTTCTCTTTGCTGGCCCAGGGCTCCATGAACAAGAGCGTGGCTTTTTCCCCATATGGTATTTCATCTCTTCTCACCATGGCTCAGCTGGGTGCGGATGGAAAAACCCGTGAGGCCCTAACTACAGCAATGGGCTTTTCTCTGCAAGGTGAGTAAAACATAGATCAGGAGAGGTTCTGAATCATCTGTCAGGAAGTGGGCCAATTGTAGTGTCTCTTAGGAACTTCATTAGAGCAACAACTCCAAAAAATCAGTTGCATCCTGTGCTGTACAGGTATAGAACATATAAAACACAGATTTAAAACCAGCAAAGCTCATAAATGCATGATAAATATGAAGAGTAACAATAATGAAAAGCAAATTGTAAAAATAAGACCTTCAGTATTACAGGTCACAGCTGAGGTGTGGATTTGGTAGCCTGGAGCATTGGTTAAAAAAAAAGAGCATCGAAAAAAACCCTGTCATGCTGCTTCTCTTGCAGAACGAGGGATGCTTCGGGAGCAGCGCCTCCTACAAGCGGACCTGGGCAGAGAGGAGGGTTTGGAGATAGCCAGTGGGGTGATGGTGGAGAGGAAGATGAGTTTGGAGAAAAGATACCGCCGAGTCCTGAGCAAAGCTTTCCAAACACACCCTCACCAGGTGGACTTCACCAATCCAGAGCAGGCTGTCAGCATAATCAACGCCTGGGTCTCAGACCACACTGCAGGTACTGACATCCACCAGCTAGCAATGAATGTGCAACCTCTATAGCTATTAAGGAGGTTGTTTTTTGTGTCTACCCATGTGACCTCTGTTTGTCTCTTCTGCAGGTGCTATCCCTGAATTCTTGGCATCTGGATCTCTGACTGATGAGACCCGTCTGGTTCTTCTTAATGCCCTCCACTTCCAAGGCCTCTGGAAGGTTCCCTTTGACCCCAAACTGACACAGGAAAGGATGTTCCACTGTGCCAATGGCAGCACTGTGCCTGTACACATGATGAGACTCACCAACCAATTCCACTATGGTAAGTAGAGCCAATGCACTTGTCAAACTCCGATGACAGATTTCTGCTTCTTCAGTAAAAACAAAAATACAACTCTCTCCTTTGCCCTAATCAACAGGGGAGTTTGTGACCGCTGATGGGGTGGATTACGATGTAATTGAGATTCCGTATGAAGGCAACTCACTGAGCATGCTCCTGGTGTCACCCTTTGAGCCGGAGGTTCCGCTGAGTGTGCTCAGCGCAGAACTGAGCAGCCAGAAGATTCAGCAGTGGAGAGCAGAGCTGAGGAATGTCAAAAGGCAGCTGGCCTTTCCCAGGTAAAGGAGACAGGGTTAGAGTATTTGTGTGCGTGTGTGTGTGTGCGTGTGTGTTCCTGTGAGTAGCTAAAAAAAAAAACTGTGATTCAGACTGATTACATGGCTTTGAGCCTTAAACAAACCAAACTAAATCAGCGGATTTGTGTGTGTTTTTGCAGGTTTACTCTGAACTCTGAGGTGGATTTGAAGACTGTTCTGCTTAACATGGGACTGGGTGACATGTTCAACCTGGCTGCTGCTGACTTCACACGCATCACCTGTAAGTTGACCTCCTATTCACAGATCACTGAGTTCATTCAAAACTTGTTTTTTCTTTTTTTTTTAAGTGCACAGTTTTCTTTGCATGTGTTTGTAAAGACATAGTAGGAAATCTGTGGATACAGTTTAGTGGCTCCATAAAAGGAACAGATGCAAAGGATGATGAGGCTCAATTACAATCTGCAATCCCTCCAAAAACATTCAATTCACATTACTTTTTATTCATGATCATGTCACAGAAACATAGTAAGCAGAATGCAATCATATGAACAAGGCATCTAATCTGTGTGTGTGTTTCTGCCTTTCAGCTGAAGAGAGGCTTTGTGTGTCAAAGATCCTGCAGAGAGTGAAGATTGAGGTTAATGAAGAGGGAACCAAAGGAGCAGCGGCATCAGGTAACCTCAGAACTGAACCTCTCTCCTTCATATGCACTCACAGAATGATTGCCAAAACTAGAAAAAACACAACTCAAGTGGTTTTAAACTGGAGTTATCCTTTAAATGCAGTCAAACCTCACATTTCCTGAATTTTTTTTTTTTTTTAACTCAAATAAGCTTTCGTGCAAAACGAAGTGAAATATAGAAATTTGAAGGAGTCCCAGATACTACACCACATATTTGTAATAAACTTGGAGACACAGACCTTAGCTTTTCTCTTTTCATGTAGTTTTAAAGAGATTTACCGGTTTTCAAAACAACATGTTTTAAATTGTGTAACTTAGTTGGTGCACTTGGAATATTTACCATTATATAAAAGGTAATAACAGACTAATTTATGGTCCAGTCTCGTAAATAGGCACAGTGCTAAATATAGTTTTTAGACATTTATTATTTCAGATAATATTATGCAGCTAAGTTACATTTTCCTAATTATATTCTGTGTTTAATCAAACTACAGCAGACAATTATGAGACAAGAAAAACACTGCACAGGTTTCTTATCAGAACTGATGTTTAAAAAAGAGCCAAAGCCAATTTTGTACACATCCCTTAATCACATTCCATTAAATATTTTTTATTCTTTTCTTCTATCTTTTAGCTGCTGTTATGTTTTCCCGTATGGCAGTGGAGGAAATCACTCTGGACCGACCTTTTCTCTTCCTTATCCAGCAGAAGCACACAGGTAACAATCTAAATACAATTTCATAGAAATCCTATTTCACAATACCAATTAGTGGAGCTGTCCAGGTAGAGTGAATCTCATGTTGTTGTTTTTTGTTTTCTGTGTTCAGGTGCCGTTCTGTTCATGGGTCAGTTCAACCAGCCTTAACATCAATCACCCACTCCAAAGACCAGAAGCCTGTGCTATGAAACATAATTTGGGGTTGCTGAGGTGACTTCAGGTTTAACCCTGGGTTTTCAGGGCTATGACGATGATTCAGTTCTTACTGGGTACATCTTCATAGTAACCTATATCTAACACCTAACCCACTCCGGAGCAGGTTATATTCAATATAACAGATCAAAGCTTTTTAAAGGACCCCTACTGATCCATCAACTCCCTTGGAAAGAACATCACCATTCATAGAAGATCTCATGGAGTTCGGTGTGGATAGTAAGAGGGGTTGCAACAGTATTACTGCTGTAAGCGATTAAAACATTAAAGCATTATAGCCTACTTGCTGACCTTACAAGATTTGCAGTAAGCCTATTTACCAAAATGATGACTGAATGTATCATTAATTAATTCATCGTCCACATCGCCATGAAAATGAGTTTATTTTTATTACTTAATTATTTATTGTTTACATAATTAGTCTATTTTGTGAGTAGCATGTACTTTACAGAGAGAGATGTTACTGCATTCAGACTGGCTACATAAGTAGCAAAAAGAAGGTGTATTTTTTGCTATCAGTTCTTACAGATTGTTCCTTGTATTGTGTATTTTTCTGATTTGCCTTGTTACAAAGTTGCATTTATGTTTTTGCAGTGTTTCTATTTATTAAATTCAATGGTTTTTACAAAGTTGCAGTCTCAGTGGTCGCTTTAGTTGAAAGTAGATTTGTGGAAGTCAACACTGACCCCCTGTGTCCTGACAGTCAAAAGTCATAGCATGACACTACCAGAGCTAAAGTCCCACTCTGCTCAGAAGTACCTACAAGCATGGTATTGTGCATTAGAACAATTAGAGAAAGACAATGTTGATCCATAGGCAACTCACACAAGCATGATGCCAAAACGTAAGCCTCAATATCACATACATTGAGTTTCCCACACAGTCAAAATATGTCATAAAGACATTATAGAAACTTAACTGAACTTTTTTGTGGAGACACAAACTGTTGTTTTAATTCCAAATGTATGAACGTCTTTAAACTTGTAACACCGCGTAATGTTAAAGTAACAGTATGTTCACACCACAGAGTGCCAACATGCAGGAACTCTTGGCATTGTGATACATTAAAATGAAGCTAATATGAAACCTCTTAATCATATTTGTATAGCAATTTTCTGAATCAGACATCACTAAATGCTTCACACCAAATGACAAAGGATAACCCATAATATACAGTACATGTCATGGTAAATGTTTATACATTCATAATATAGACATGATACAAGAGTAACAAATAAAAAAGGACACAATATATAAAATTAAGCAAACACTACACTGTTGGGTGTTGAGCTGCTTATTCCAGCTCCCTTAGGTGTCTCACAGAGAGTTACAAAGAAAGACCAGAAGTTACTTCAGAGGCTCAGTCTTTATTAGAAGAGCGTTTAAGGAAATTTATTGTGAAAAACCTCTTGATGAAGTTATTTCTATATACCTTATATGGTCAAAACAGGTTTCATATTTCATGTCAACTAATTTCTTGTTCAGTGAAATTGCCAAATTCTGGTTAACAATTATTTAGCTGTACACACAAAAAAACAATTTGGTAGATTTTTTTTAGACATGTCTTGGCATTAGGTTATCAAATAAAATAATAATAATTTTAAAAAATAGCTATACAGCTGCATAGTTCTCCTTGTCTCAATCCAAAGATAAAGTTAAACTGGGTAAACTGATTTCACTCAAAGTAGATTAAATGTGCTCCTTGTCAACTTCAGATAATTTAATTCTTCTGTGTTAATTACATCCATTTTATAACTGCAACCATCAAGTTAATTTTGACTTTAATAGTTATTACTGTGTTTCCAAACTAAATTCCTGAATTATTATTTTTTTTAAATCACATCTATTTCTTCTTGTTTAATCATTGATATTATTATATATCCCAGTAGAAACGAAGGGACAAAATACTTGAGAGCTCGATTGACATCAGGAGGAAGGAAGTGTTACCTGAGAGGCAAAACTCAGGGAAAAAAATGTTGCGCTTAGTGCGCATGCTTACCAGAGGAGGAGCTGTGTGGAGCAGCCAAGGAAGGGCTTCAGTTCAGCTCTAGCAGAGACACCTATCAGACACAGACATGGACTTTCACCGTTAGCTGTAAAAATAGGTCGGACCCAGCAGTGTAGAAGAAGAGTTCGTTTGAAGCGTGACAGAATAATTAAACAACCCTACGAAATGGTAAGTTACTGCCTCTCATTTGTCTGTGAGAGGCGAGACCTAAGCTATGCTAATGCTAGCAAGGTGTATGATTCCAGGAAGTGTCCACCTGCGGTAGCTCCACCTGTCTTCTGTCAGCATAGCCTGCAAGCTAACGTTCTATTTAGCATCATACGCTGTGAAACTTTTCTATTGTTCTCATACAGTGTGTGGCTTTCAGTCAGCGTATGACCCGTGCCATGTTAGCTGTGGCCGAATATCATTCAATAATGTTGGAATTTAGCACGACAGGCAAGGGTCAACTTAACATTTTGATAACTTTGTCGGTACAGGTAATACGTGCAGCCTTAGCTTTTTGTCAGTGTCCACGTCGAAACTAAGTGTTATTCGGCTGCATCTCTATAACTTGCTGCCAACCTACGATTTAATCACACAGGAGTGAAAAGATTAATCACATTATAGAGCTCAGAAAATGTTTGTTTTTAACGATGTGTCTTCATCGCTCAAATCTATTGGTACACCATATGGCAAGAACTGTGTGTTCATATTGTGTGTGATCACTGTTGCTCTTGGCTGTGTGTACAATGACAACTGTGGCTGGAAATGATGGTGAAACAACAAACTCAATGCCAAATGGTTAGAATAAATCATTTACAATCAGCAGTGCACTGTACAGTAGGCTTTTAGCATAAAATCAAAAATGCTGTTTTATAATCCAAAATAAAAACAGTAGGGCTACTGAAAAGTAGCTTTGGTCAGTCACAAACTTTTCTGCACCAATCAAATTGACATGTTTAGAATAAGCATCCAAGGGAATACTTCATATTCTCATCCACATATCCTGCCTCGGTACAACAAACAGGACCCACGCCTCCCGTATTGTGTGTTTGTCATGTACAACATAGACAGAGCGAGACTGGGAGCAGGCTGATGTAAGTGAACATATAAACGCCAAATTTAAATTTATAGTGAATTTTTTATTTGACTAGGTATCTTCTTGCCAGCAAACAAGTGACGAAATACAGGAACACACTGTGTTAAAGATGTTAGTGATACATTTTAAACTTTCTATGTATTATTGACACTGTGGCCTCTATGTATGTAGAGAGTGTAAAGCATAATCAAAAAGTAAAGGAAGTTCCATACTCTGAAAAATCTCAAAGGGTGTAGTACAAAGGCAAAAAATGACCCCAGCTCTGGCAAGAATGTTCGTGTGAGAGGTCAAAATGATTCCAAGGATTACCACCAAAGGCATCCTGATGATTTTGAGCAAATGTAACAACCTCTCAAGGAAGCCAGTCTAGCAGAGATTGTCCAAAGCCCGTGGAGTTCGACCCAGGAGGGCTCACCTGACATTTGGAAAAGCTCACCTGGGCAAACAACGAAGCTTTTGGTCCTAAATTCTGTAGTAGGATGGCACTCAAAATGTTTAGACATGTTTAGACTTTCTTTTGTGTGGTAAAGGAAAGGGGAAGAATTCAACCCCAAGAACACCATCCTCACAGCCAAGCACAGTCGTGGGAATGTAATACTTCCAGAGGTGTTTTCAGCCAATGTGGCAGGCGACCTTTACAAAGTAAATGATTCAATATTATTTAGCTGCGAGTGGCAAAAGTATGTGAACCTCTAAGATTTGCAGATCATTTATCGAAGTCAGCAGAGCTCTCTTTTAAAGTAAGATGTGTAATAGTCTCTGAGGTGACTAAGACACCTAGGATGACTTCTAGACAACTAAAGGCCTTTTTTTGCATTAGCTCATGTTAATGTTCATAAATATATCCCTGGGAGAACACAGAACAACAATGGTATGAAAGGCAGGGCTGCAAAGTGAAAAACTGCGACTCTCCAAAACAACAAACATTGCTGCCCATCTGCAATTTGCTAAAAAATTAAGCCACAATACAAAGAGAATTCCAATGAATAATGTCAGGTCGTCTGTCTGCGAACTGAATCTTAGAAAAAAAAGTGGATCATGCAGCAAGACAACAAACCTAAGCACACGTCATTCTAACAAAGAAAGGTTAACCCTTTAAACCCCAAAACCAGTGTTTTGAAAAATCACCAAAATTACAATATTTATCAGAGCAAGATACTGTAAACACACGAATCATTGGATATTCGACTTTTTTGATAATATCTGAGCAAATCATGTTTAAAATTAATAACAAATTTGAGCTTAAAATCACATTTCATCAAAATCACTATGTTCTACATGTGTTATTTAAAATTCACCAAAAAATAAATACAATTTGGCAGAGAATTTGAGAATCCATGACTGACTGAGCTGTGAACAGCAGTCACGTGACAAACACTGACTGCAGGCTGTTTTTATAAGGGCTGACACTAAGAAGTATTGTTCAATCAATTAATCTATCAGGTTCTTTTACTGATTGATCTAAATGTTTTATTTTGCTTAAAAAAAGTTACCATTTCATGTCTTTTTTTTGGGCAAACTATATATTATTGTAGAATGTAGCACAGTATGAGATGCAAACAAAGTAGGGATGCAAATCTTTCACAAATTTCTTTAATTTGTGCAATGTTGCTTCATATAGTAAAAGACAAGGTGCATAATTTTCGGTAACATCTTACTTTACATGTGCTGTTGGGCTGTAGAACCCTGTCCTAACACACCTTGGCTCTTGCACTAGTTTGTGTCATTTCCAGCAAGAAGCAACATATTGGTCAGATAAATATTCACTCTAAATCTAAGCTGTAAATTACATTGACTAGAGATAAATTTAAAAAAAAAACATCTTGCTAAACAGGTCACATAAAATTGTTTGTAAATTTCAAAAAATAGTTCGACATGAGAGGGCTCCAGACTAACTTTTCGCCACCTGGTCACAGGCAAAACATATGACTTGCTGAACATGTTCTTATCATAGACACTACAATTTACCGATGTTCCCTAAAAGCCCCACATTGCAAGCTGCGGTAGCTGCTGTTATCTGTGGTGTGCTCAAACAGGTGTACAACCAAAACTGACTTTCTAATGTCAGATTTGTCCAAAATGAAAACAGTGATTTTTTTATTTTGGTTTTTCGTTGCGGCCTTTTCTATGAGGTGAAAAAAACAACAGATGCAGGTGCACTCCGTTTTTCACAAGGAGACCTCATTTTTAAGCGGGAATAGCGCCGTACACTGAAGTTGTAGAAGTTCTACTTTTCACCACTGCGGTTAACACAGCAGCTTCCTGTGCTGGTTACAGCGACACTAATGCAGCTTCATGATCATCATGCACCAATGCAACCACTAGAATTTTTAACTCGCACGCTCTCGAAAAAAAGGT
The DNA here is from genome assembly GCF_000690725.1 of Stegastes partitus. Lineage (NCBI taxonomy): Eukaryota > Metazoa > Chordata > Actinopteri > Pomacentridae > Stegastes > Stegastes partitus. The sequence continues at coordinate 46,655 of NW_007579729.1, forward strand.
CGTCTGGAGCCCTGCATGATATTCTCTTTTGTGTAGTGTCTCCACAGTATAAACAGACTTGATGTTGACTGCAGTACAGGTGTCATGAGGTCTGGAAACTGGGTCATTCCATCTCACATCATCACATTTTTTTTGAACAATTTCTGCTTGAACATCTCTGATTTGCCTGAAACGTTTATTTTTCAAAATCTCAATCTATGTATAATTCCAAGGTGAGTTCCAAAGAAATTTCAGCTTTGAATATTAAATATTTACCGAGAGAAACATTTTTTGTTTAAATTGCCTGCTGACCCCACTTTTTTTGCACATTGAAAATTTGAGGCTGTTTGAACCATCTCAGGAACTACTTAAGATAAAAAATCCAGAAATTTCTACTGGTGTTTCTCATCATAGAATCTGCTGTATTGGACAAGTAGATTAAATAGTACAATATTATAGGGGAGTGAAAATGTTTTAAAAAGTGAAGCCATCATGAAGCCCCATCTTTGGGCACACATTAATCAAAATGATTTGAGATGGAATGACCCAAATGACTGATACTTGGATCTAATCTTGCAATTAACAGTGAGAAAGAAAATAACATCCCTACAGCTAAGTGTTTCACCTTCCTGTTTTTGACCAGCAATATTAATCAATGTTTATTCTCAATGTTTGGCAGATACAGCTTCATGAAATATGTATCAAACTCCTGTCATGAATGTTTTCCTCTCTTCCTAGTTTTTTCTTGTTTTGAATCTTGTTTCCCCTGCCTGTGTGTAGATGCGTTTCATGCTGCTGTTCAGCCGGCAGGGGAAGCTGCGACTGCAGAAGTGGTACACAGCCACAGCTGAGCGCGACAAGAAGAAGATGGTCAGGGAGCTGATGCAGATAGTGCTTGCTCGCAAACCAAAGATGTGCAGTTTTCTAGAATGGAGAGACCTCAAGATTGTCTATAAAAGGTAAAAATACACTATCCTAAATTTACATTACTGCTGACTTCTGGGAGTGTTTTCTGGAGTGTAATCATTGTAGGCAGTATTTTTTTTTTGACACTTCTGGGCAAAAGTTTCACACTTTAGTTAGGAGTCTGAGAGGAAATATGTTTTTTTATCTTCTTGTGTGAGACTTCAGCAAAAGAAAGAGCTTTTCCTGTATCAGAGATAGCAACAAAGTTGTGGTGAGAACAGGATGTTTTCGTGCTATGGGTTAGACAGAACTTTTTCGACAGAGAGTGTGGTTTGAATTTTGAAATTGTGTGAAATTTAAATTATTTAACTAAACAGGGGCACAATATGGGACCTTTTATAGAAAAATTATCAACTGCTCAGCAGATGTTTTTCAAGACTAGTACAGCTGTAGAACATTACTTTAGTCTGCTGTCATTGTGTGGTGTTTGCTTCCCTCTACTGGGCGTAACATGCGACAGCTACACACCTTGAGCACAAGCTGTCAAGTTGTCGCAAGTTACCCAGCTATCCACTGCAATATACTATAACTGCCTACGTTCTACAGAAATGCATTAGACAGAATCTATTTCCGTGATGGTATCTCTTCATGTGACTAACCAGAACTGGAAAGCTTTGACATCAGATTAAGAACAGTGTGTTTAAAGTACAGTCGCACAAGCTTTTGTCCCATCACTGCCATTTTGGTATACGTCTCAAAGCGTTAGTCACAGCTTGCCACTGGAATATTGACGGATAAATGACCTATGTATGAAAGGGGCTTGAATAACAGAATCCCATCACTTTAGCGGATTGATGAACCCAGCAATGTTCCATGTCTCATGTCTGAAAGCAGCTTTGGAAGATGGACAATAAGCCTTTATTTTTCACAAATACATTACAGCACTGTGAATACAGTTTTCACAGACCCCAATTGGGGTCAGGGGTGTAGGGTCAGCCATGATAAGGCAGGTAGGGTTAAGGGCCTTTGTCAAGGACCCAACAATGACAGGGGTTTGAACCTTTAACCTTCTGATCAATAGCCCAAAGCCTTTAACCAATGGTACAATTATCAATACTTTTTATTTATTTATTTCTTGGAAGAAAACAACAAATTCAAAACAAAATTAAGATTGTTTTACTTTCATTCATACTTAAATAAGTTAATATTCTTAAGTAGCACTCTGTAAGGACATTGTTTTGAACCAATCACTATTATATACCATAATGTGATCACTGACATTTAAGATAAATACTATAACTATTTACAGCTAAAGGAAGCAATCTATTTTACCTCTAATGTATCTTAACTGTAAGAGGCTTCCGTGTTTGTTTGTGAATTAGAATGAATATTTAAATTTGCCCCATTTTTTAGTAAACACAGTGTAGGATGATATTCGTTTATGTGTAAAAATCCCTTCGCTGTCATTTCCTTGGAGTCAACATCTAGTAGCTATCCAAGATAAGATAAGATAAGATATGCCTTTATTTATCTCACAGTGGAGAAATTCACATTGTTGATAGCAGCATTCAACAGAGGTACACATATACGAGACAGGAAAAAAAAGTACATATAAATATAAGAAATAGTGCAAACAGAATATGAAAAATGGGCTTCTGAATGGGGGGTATATAGAAAAGATATATGTATGTATATATATATATAAGGAGCTGCAGCTTAGAATTTTCAGCTTTGGTGAAAACAAAATAGGCATGGTGGTCGATACTTTACATGTCTATCTGTATGGCTTTATTTTTAAAATATGCATGCAATTTTGTTTTCTGCTCTGTCATGAAAAAACACTGACCATGTTTGTATTTGTGTGTACATCCATGCAGGTATGCCAGCCTATATTTCTGTTGCGCGATTGAAGAGCAAGACAATGAGCTGATCACACTGGAAGTCATCCACCGCTTCGTAGAGCTGCTTGATAAATACTTTGGCAGTGTAAGTGATGAGATTAGACAAGCCTTTAATAATCCCACAGCAGGGAAATTTGGTGAAGGAAAAATTAGTGGTAAAATGTTGTGCAAAAAATATAGGGACAACAGTAGAAAAATAAAGAGGAGATATACAAGAAGGTGTCTTTCTGTGATGTTTCGGAACTGCCAACTCTTCTCTGCATGCGATTTAAAAATTAAGGTTGCAGGGTCAAAAAAGAAGTTGGACTGTTCAAAAACGTGTCAAGACTTTCCCTGCTATAGAAAGAATGGATGACTTGTGTTTGTATGTGCAGGTGTGTGAACTGGACATCATCTTTAACTTTGAGAAGGCCTACTTCATTTTAGACGAGTTCCTGATGGGAGGAGAGATACAGGACACATCTAAGAAGAGTGTACTTAAAGCCATTGAACAAGCTGACCTGCTGCAGGAGGTAACAAGGACTTCAGAGTTTAACCCACCACTTCCATCATGTAGGGTTAGTGGTTAGCACATTATCACAAAAAGGACCACTATGCTATGGACCTACATGGGCTTGCCCAGCTACTACAGGCTGGCACACTGAAGTCTATACAGATGTGAATGTGCAACATAGACACAAAGACCAGACATGTTTTTGTGAGTAAAAAAAAAAAAAAAAGCGTCCTGAGGCTCTTCAGCCAGCCTTAGGGGAGTCATTTAGTGTAACTGTAATTGCAAGCATGTAATTTCTGAATGCTTTGGGTTTGCAAAATGGCTCAATACAATGTAACTGAAAGAGGTTTGATTGTAGGAATTTATGTCTAGTGCAGATATGTCCATTTCGTGTACACATTTGAAATAGTGTAATTGTATGCTCTGTTTTAATGTCTTTGTGTTTGTTTTTGCAGGAGGATGAATCACCCAGGAGTGTACTGGAGGAGATGGGATTGGCATAGTGCACAGCAGGGTTGTGAGAGACTCTAGATACAAGGCAGGGGGCGGCACCGTCTGGGATGAAACATGCTTGATTCTGTGTATTTGCCTGTCTTTGGGGACTGATGAACAGTTTTTAACTGGGGAAGAGACTCTACCCAGTTGACAGGCCCTTTAGCTGTGTGTGTGTTTGCGTGTGTGCGTGTCTGTCTGTCTGTGTGCGTGTGCGTGTGATACCTAAGTGTGAGGTAACGGAAATGGGGTACGTTTAAATTTTTTGTGTGGCTGCAGGAGAGTTGTGTGCTCATATTTTGAAAGGGGTGAAAAGGAGCTATCAGAGAATTAAGAAAGGAAACTACAGTGCATACTGATCTTTGTGTCACAATGAGGCAGATTTACAGTTTAACTGGAGTTTTATGCAAAAATGCTGGTTGAACAGGCATATCCTGTCATTGAGCTTTGTTGGGTACTAAATTAGGACTAAGACTTGGTCAGGAATTTGGTAACAAGACTGAAAAAAATACTCAGTGTTGTAGAACAGCATGAGCACATGACCACTACAAGCACATCAGTTAAGCTTGAATTAGAAAGGTCTTACAATTGGTAGGTTGGGTAATAACTTTAGCATCCACCCTCATTCTCAGTTATAATTTAGATAATGTGGCAGCTACAATGGCTTCAGTTGTTGTCTTGTGCATTAGATTAAAACCATGTTGAGACATGGTGTCCCCAGATGTTGCCGATAAAGATATAAGTATCAGATTACCAACCGGATTGAGGGCCGAATTTTAATTTTTTCTTTGCTTTTTATGGCTCCACTCTGAAAAGGTTCGTGTACTACCGAATTCAGAGGTGCTGTCAAAATTTTTCTGTGAGTGTATCAAATTTATTTCAACTGTGTTTGGTATTTTAAGATTTGTACTGTTTGGAAGTTCTTCCTTTATTTTTGATTGGCCCATCTTACCGAACGCAAAGGTAATAAAACTGCATTGTGAATAGTGAGCCAAACACATTTGAGATATGCACCACAGCCTCAAACAGATTGTTTTACATATAAACCACCCATATGTCCTGTAAGTGGACCTACGAACCCGATGAGATTAAAATTTTGAGTTTGTCTTATGCAATTTAACAAAGTGCGTCTGAGAATCACATCCCATTTGGTTTCCCTCCGCACAGCAGGTACAGTTCTGTTGGTACTACGAATGGATTGAAAGTACAATAGAATAAACTGGCTTTTAGACAAATGTATTTTACTGTTCCATACACATTTTTACAATGCTTTAACTTTTATTTTTGAATATGGGAAAATTTGATGTCTGTGTTAAACGCCAGCAGAATGGGTTAGGCAGAATGAGCAACGGCAGCTCAGGTAACATAAGTCAGTAAAGGAAAATAACAGGATTCTCTTCCTGTATGCAGTAGTACGCCTACAACCAATTTTGAACTGGTTATGGGAGCAACAGTTGCACAGAGTCATGTTGGGTCTGTACTTCAGGTTTAAGGTTAAGGTGTGGCTTGTTCCCCAGTTCTAAAAAAAAAAAGTCTAGCTCAACATCTTGTGTCAACATGATTTCCTTAATGACCTGAAAAGATGCCTCGGTCTTAACTTGCCTTCAGTTTGATTTAGTTCAGATCAGCTTGTCATCAGGCGAATGAGTTAGTCTAGTGAGTGGGAGTGTTAGAAGTTTCTTAAACAATGTGTGGTACGGCAAATGTACAAACAACTTTTATTTATGCTTACACAATTGGAGTTTGATAGTATTTTATTGAATCACGATACAGAGCTGATTCCTCTTTACATCAAAAGTCCTTTTTGTCAATATTTTGTAGCTACTTATTCAAATACTGAAAGTTCTGAGCCATCTCTGTAAAAACTGAACCTGTACAACTATACTAAACTGAAACTTTGGATCTCCTGCTACTGAAAGTGAATTGAGATCTGCAAATTCCTCAAATTGATGTTTCTTGACCAGTTTGATTAGGTTTCACCAGAGAAGACTTGCCATTCAGTTTTCTTTGTTGAACTACAGAAACACACAGCCCTCTGGTGACACTACAGTGATGTCTTATGTTTATTTTTTTTGACTGACTACAGATACCAGCTTTTAGAGAGCACATTCATTTTACAGACAAGTTTAAATTTACAAGTTACACAATTGATGTTAATTACTTACAGTTACCATCAATGTTTATCACAATAAAAAATATCCACCGAACCCAGCTCTACTCACATGTACATATTCTCCTCAGCACCTGTACCAGGGTTAGAGCTGATAATACAGAGTGAATATATGAAATGTTACACTCCTGGTATTTAGTCTTAAACTGGTGTGTGAGCTGTGGTGTGTTTGTACTGTATATTATTGTTACTTCATAAAAAGCTGTAGACGGAATTAATTTGTTGACTATATTATTAAAATTTGAAGGCTATGTCCAATAGCTCATAATTGATTATTTTCTCTTTCTCTCTCTTGCTATCTAAATTCTTCTACCACTTTCTTTCCACAGAAACTTAAATGTTTGAGACAATCAAAAAAAAAAAAGGAGAGGAAAGCTCTGAGCTGGCATGCTGCTGCTCGAGGACCATTCGCTCGTCCATAGACTGCAGGTAGCAGGCACAAAAGTCAGTTGAAGTCAATTTTATTTGTATAGTGCAGTTAACAACATATGCCATCTCACAGCACTTAACATGGTAAGGTATAGATCTTACAAATTCAAACAGAGGACCCAACAATCCAAAGTTGCCTTTGGACTCCCTCTGAGCAAGCGGTTGGCAACGGTGGGAGGAACCCAAAAAAAGCAAAAAGCAAAAGCAGCCAAATATGCCTTTGAACTATTGCCCCATGCGACTTACTCACTTACAATATTAAATTTGTGCTTATTTCCATCTGTGCTGTGTGGATAGGCACATTGTCCTGGAGCAACAGCTTGCCAGCTCAAAAACTGATTGCTTTAAACATTAACAGGGGCATCTCTGGAGATTTTTCATAGAGGTGGAAAGATGGGGCCACAGTATGGCTTGGGGTGGTACACAAAAACCAAAAGCAGTAACTGAATTTTAGGAATTTTCATATCCTGTTGTTGGATAGAGGCTGTTTAAAAACTATGTCAATATGAGAGTTAAGAAATTTAAATACTGATACCCATTGTTCTTTCTGACCTTCCTCTGGATTTTGGCCTTGATTTCCATGAAAGGTGCAAGCCTTCTTTGTGAATTCTCTTGCAGTTTCCCATTGCATAGATTGCGCTTTCTCTGCTGAAAGTCCTGGATTTCTTCATCATTCGTCAGGTATGGTAGTTGTTGTCTGGTTGGCAAAAGAAGATGGTTTTGATACTTACCTCCTGGGCAAGCCACATGTTCTGGAGGAGGTCACCATTGGTGTTCTTCTTGCTCATGCCGAAATTTCCAGTCATGGCCTTGTATGTAGTGTGACGTCCACGTCCCTTAGAATGAGAAGGTTGTCTTCCCTTGGTACACTGTCCACTACTTTGGCCAAATCCTGGAAGAGGGCTTCATGTCTTCCTCCAGGTACGTCATTGTACATGCATACAAACTGAAAAAGTAATCCTTTCCTATGGGCACATGTAGTCTCATGATGCCTTCTGAGATACCAGTGGGGAACATAATCAGATTAGAAGCAATCCTGGTAGAGATTGCAAAAGCTACAATGGCATCTCTCCTCCATTATGGTTTGCCAATCCGAAGTAGTTACACTCTTGGATCTGCGCTTGGCCTTCCATCCTTGTCTCTTAAGGGACAGCAAAATCTATCGCGTTCCAGCTCATTGACAACCCGAGCGGTTGTTCTCTCAGGTCTTGAGTCATTATCCAACATGATCCATACATTCCACAACACCATTGTTATTTTCACTTCCTTGCATTTTCTACCACTGTAGAGCAGAGAAGACCTGCTGGCTGTGGTTTGCCAGCCAGCTGTGTTCTGAGCAAGCTTTCTTTACACCTCTGTTATCAAGGGTTTCCCCTTCTGGGGCAGGCAGTGCTGTCCCTGAATAGGTCTGCCTGAGCATGCACACAGCTGCTGAAACCTCGTCGTTGCACAAGGTTCTACGAAGCAGAGCCCTCACATGTAAGTCACCTGTGTGCAGAGTTCTTGTTGGCAGCTTCCAGCTTCTTCATCCTGCTACCGTCACAATCTCTGTGACTGCGGGGCTTCTGTCAATCCAGTAGTTGGGTCAAGCTCTTATCCACACATCACACCTTGGGCTATGGTGAAGATTGTCTGCAAAAGCTATGCCTCGTAACCTGTTGCTAAGCGGTGCACTTTGGAGGTTGCCCTTCAGTGACCGCAGCTAACTGGCCTTGTGGTGCCATACATTGACCTCTCTCACCTGGGGTCTGTGCCATTTAGGCTGTTGGATTTCTCTGCCACGTGTGCCAACCAGCCCTGTTTGGGTACAGTTTGGCTGATGTGTAGCACCATGAAGAAATGCAGCTAAAATTTTAATAATAGAGTGGCTGTGTGCTGCCGTGAAAGACTTTTTCAATCGGCCTTCTTTATGTCCATTCAGGGCTAAGCAGCGGTGATGGCTGAAAGCTGAAGGGAAAAAGTGCCAGCCACACTCACTATCACACTTGATGCATCACACCACTCTGTGCACACACCATCACTTTTCGTAGGTGACGATAAATGTACAACTGGACCGAAGTACACCAACTCTTCTCTTTTTTGATTTTCTGACCTGGGTTTAACCTGTGTCTGTAAAATCAATCCATATAGGCTATACAGTACATATTATAACTGTTTAAAATGCCAAACATCCAACATTACAAAACAATGCGAAAATGGAGGGACGGGCGACTAACCATATCAGCACTGTTTGTTAGACTTTTTTTATAGCAGATATTTTGATTTCTCTTTGTCACAGTAGGAAAAGCACAGATAGAATTAATGATGAAACAGTTTCCAGTAAGCCATGATAGTAAACCAGTTTGTACAAAAGCAAGGCTGCCCTCATGGAATGCATCCATCAACAATACTCGTTTGTTGTGACATGAAAAGGTCTTGGATGAAAAATATACTGTAACTAAGATTATTTGCAATTAGCTGAAATGGTAAAACATGGAGTAAACAAACATTCACCCTGGAGGCTGATGCTGATTTGATGGCTCCATATAAGCAAAGCAGGTAATTTTTAATTTAAATTTTTAAAGTGTAAAGGGGACGGTCAAAAGGATTCTCAAAAGCCCCTTCTTGACATGCATCTCATCCTGTAATCTGATGGTCTGGACTTACATAGCGCCTTTCTACCTTAGCGGTACTCAAAGCGCTTTACAATGTGTTTCTCATTCACCCTCTCACACACCAATGGCTTCGACATGTGGAGAGGCAAGGGATTGAACCACCAACCTTGCGATAAGTAGACAGCCCTCTCTACCAGCTATCCCCAGCTGCCCATCTGATGGTAAATGAGCATGCTGAGTGCATGTTAGAGCGTGTTGTCCACTAATTGAAGGTTGGCCGGTCGATCCTCAACCCCTCCTCCCTGCCCAGTGTCCTTGGGCAAGACACTGAACTCCAAGTTGCTCTCAATGGTAGGTGAACAGCTCTGCCTGAATTTGTATGTGTGAACCTAGCTCAGGTTAAAGGGGTTCTTTTTTTTTTTTAGAGGGGACTATTTACCCTATCAGGCTACAAAAGGAAATGTCCAAATGTCCATTTCTGTGATTGGAAAAAGAGACACCAACAACTTAGAATAGTTATACTCACCAATAGTGATTTGTATGTATAGAAGTATTCCTTCCCTGCAGCATCAAGGACCATTGGGATCCATATGAGAGAGAGAGTTGTGTACATTTGCACAAGTGGAACAATGCCACACTGGTAACTTCAATAAACTCTTGTAATTCTTAATGATCCTGAAGAGAACATTGAAAGTGGATCACTTCCAGCCAGGATCTGACAGCAACTCACTGTGTAGGTCTGCTTGTCTTCACATCAGACAGGTGAGTTGTCACAATCAACTGGCACTTTAGTTTCGAGCTGGTTAGGACTATTTTCTCTTTGTTTATTACATACCTGCATCAGACAGTGGTCGGATCCACAAGCATCTCCAAGGAGAGAAGGATTCTTCAATAATTAGAATTATAAATTATCCCTGACATAAAGAAAGAATCGATCAGGATCCAAAAGCAAGTCTCACTGTGTACTTTTTTCACCTCAGACAGACTGCCTCACAGAGTCACAGTTATCAGCTGCAGCTGAATATTTTTAGAAACACATTCAGCTCTTTTGGCCAAGTATGTGAGCATGTACAAGGAATTTGATTCTGGATCGTCTTTAGCTCTCAAAGCACTTCTACTAAAAAAACATACTTGCATTTAAACAAGGGAAAAAAGTTACAGAAGGAAAATGAATGTTAAAGTAAGATGCACAACTACAGACATGTAGAAAAGATCATGTTTGAAGTGAACCGGAGTTTTAGTGCAAAATGACTGAACCGAAGTTTAGTGCAAATACAGTTAATAAAAAAACACCATGTTATTGACATACTTTATACAGGAGGTAGGTTGATGATAGTGCAATGGAACAGAGAGCAGCGTTTCTTGGATGATATCAAACAGGTACATGATAGTATGTACAATATGTACCTATGTGATTCACTGTTCAAACTCATCAGTTGTTCCTGATTGTTTTAAATGTTTGTAAGAGTGATGGCCTATGAGGAGGAAGTGTTTTTGTCAGTGGTTGTTTCAGCATTCAGTGCTCTGTGGCGCCTGCCAGAGGCAAGGAGTTGGAACAGGTTGTATCTGGGGTGTGATGGTACCTGCCTGTTTCCTGACTCTGGACAGAGATAGACTGCAACGAACAGACAGGACTGCCGATGACATCACTATGGGCGACCGACCTTCCATCCAGGACTTGTACATGTCCAGAGTCAGGAAACAGGCAAGTACCATCACACCCTGGATACAACCTGTGAGGAGGAAGTGTTTTTGTCTGTGGTTGTTTCAGCATTCAGGGCTCTGTGGCGCCTGCCAGAGGGAAGGAGTTGGAACAGGTTGTAGTGATAGTGATGTCTTCTGCAGTCCTGTCTGTCCGTTGTAGTCTGTCTCTGTCCTTTTTGGTGGCTGATCCAAACAAGACAGTTACTGAAATGCAAAGAACCGACAGCTATAGTTAGTAAGCTAATGATAATGATTCTGTCCAATTGAGGACCTCAGAACTGCTTTTAATATTAAACACATACAATTTGATTTACATTCATTGATTCATTCTGGGAAAAAATGCAATCATTACTACTCCCTTTGCAATCCAAATCAGTATGTGACATGAAAATTAAGTGTCCTAGAAATGTAATCCTACAACTGCGGTCCTGAAAATACAACCTCCTTTGTTGCAGACACACTGTATTCACCCCTGGTGGTCTGTGAACCATAGGCCAATAAACAAGCATGAAATAAGTCAGGGTATTCTGGAATTTTAACTCAGATGTCCACTAACAAGGTCTTTCTGGAGCTTTAATTATATATGTTGATATAAATGCGTGACTATCCATCCATCCATGTACAAGTTTTTTTGGTTTAACCTACCACTACAAAGTAAATGTAGATGGCATAATGTCTTGGTTATAGTGTACTCAATACCATAAGTATTTGGATTGCCTCCATTGAAGCCCCACTTTCGCTTTGCGATTCTGTCTGCCATCGGGTGTGAGACTACGTGCAAAAAGGAAGGCTCCAGAATAACTGGAAACTCTACCCACAGAAATAGAGCGGTATAGAAACTGAGACGAAACAAGAGTGAGTTTCAGACATTCACTTGATGGCAAGAGCTAAGCTACATGACTTGATAGGATCCCAAATTGACAATTAGTTGCCATTATTTCTACCACATCAGTAAAGAACTGATGAGCTGCCTAATTATTAGTAAAACCAACTGTTTTATTCTGCCTTTATCACAGCACTGAGTCAGGGGTTTCTATTTCAAATTGAGATTCTTATGACTGTGTCTTATTTTGAACAGAAGTCTGATTGCTGGTGGCAGCCATGTTACTGCCACGGCCACTAAATACCCAGAAAATAAACCCAGAGCTTCTGTCTTCTCTTTTATATTGTAAGTGATGTTGATCAGTTTGTGACCTGTGTTGTTGTGGCTCGCTTTCATGTATATTTGTTTATCTGTTGCTTTGACCAGGGGCTGCAAGATGGCACAGTGGTTAGCACCGTTGCCTCGCAGCAAGAAGGTTGCCGGTTCGCGTTCCGGTGAGGACATCAGGATCTTTCTGCGTGGACTTTGCATGTTCTCAGTGTGGGTTCTCTCCGGGTTCTCCGGCTTCCTCCCACAAGCTCCAAAACATGTTGAGGTTAATTGGTGATTCTAAATTGTCCGTGGGTGTGAATGTGAGTGCGCTTGGTTTCTGTCTGTAAGTGTAGCCCTGTGACAGACTGGCGACCTGTCCAGGGTGTCCCCTGCCTTCGCCCTAAGTCAGCTGGGATAGGCTCCAGCCCCCCCGCGACCCTAATGAGGATTAAGCGGTGGATAGATAATGGATGGATGGATAGATGGTTTGACCAGAGGGCTGAACTACAAGTTTGGCATAGCCAGGCTTTGTCTGTGTAAGCCGGCTCAACAAAAACTCCAGTCAGAGTTAACAGATACCACAAAGCTGGTTATCAGCTGTTTTGTTATCTTATGCTTTCTGCTTCAAACTCTCTGTGTGTTTAACGCATTATGTGACTCTTATTCTTCAAACTGAAACGATCATGTGTATGTGTGTGTGTATGATGGTAAAAAAAAAAAAAAAAGAAGAAGAAGAGCTGCTGCTGCAAGTAGCAGAAGACAGGAATGCTGGTCGAAAATATTTTAATGTCCATCCATCCATCCATTATCTATACCCCACTTAATCCTCACTGGGGTCGCGGGGGTGCTGGAGCCTATCCCAGCCAACTCAGGGCGAAGGTAGGGGACACCGTGGACAGATTGCCAGTCTGTCACAGGGCTACACTTAGAGACAGATAATTAAGCACACTCACAGTCACACCTACGGACAATTTAGAATCATCAATTAACCTCAACATGTTTTTGGACTGTGGGAGGAAGCCGGAGAACCCACAGAGAACCCATGCTGCACGGGGAGAACATGTTAACCACTGAGCCACCTTGCAGCCCATATTTGATTGTGTGGTAATATATTTATGTTATAGATTAATGCAGCTGTTTTTTTTCTAACTGGCAGCTGCACATTAAAGTTGTTAAACTTTAAACTTCATATATTAAAACATGACATTGCATTGAGGTGCATTTAGGTCTGACACTTTCCTATAATGCAGGATATCATTTACATTTTTGGCCACATCAAACTGAAGTTAATGTTACTGATTGAATGTTCTCTGTAATAAATACCAGTAGAATAATCCATTTTCTAAACTCTGTTCTTTCAGCTGCAGCACCAGCAGTGTAAACAGACTTGACAGCAAATCAGGACAAAACATAAAAGCACATTTGTTCGATTTGTGCATCACCACCTGAATACATGTCGGGTTCCAATGGCAATGTTATGTATCCAGTTTGCGATTCTGTTACTGCGCGGCCTCATTCAATGGAACAGTAACATACAGTTCAACAGGTTCAAACAAATATAACATTCCCTCAGCTAACAATCTGTATTACTCATATAGAATCATTCGGAAACAGATGCTTCTTGCAGCCGATTTGAATCCCAAAATCTGAACTTACCCTGCTCCTGACCAGGTTAGCTCTGCAGCATAAGTTACCATGGAAATTTAGACAGGTTAAAAGAGAACCACCTTCATGATACTGAAAACTTTAAGCTCAACATACCTCTCTGACTCACTAATATTGCTTCATAGTACAAGCCTCAGAGAGAAACTATTTGCATTGTCCTGTCCTTTTACCACCATGTTTGTGTAATTCGGTTTCACAGGGTTTTGTGGTGACACAGATGTCATCTTAACTGCAGGTATAGGAGCTTTTGCTCCAAATTTCTCCAAATTACAGTAGCTAATCAGGCGTGAAGCAAAGCAGGAATATGTGCAAGTATAAGAGAAATAGCGCTACATGATGCTCATGTGTTGATGCCTTCTTTATCTGGCCTGTGTTGATGCTCTGAGTAAGTCTGTTTTCCTGCTCTCATGTTAATTGTGTGCGTTCCATCTGAAGGCCTACAGAAATGACTCCATGATGAAACACGTTGCGTTTTCTTGAGGCAGGCACGAGCTCCTAAACTCATGCAAGCCCCAGAAAGGTTAGATTAGGGCCCTGAGAGATAGCATCCCTAAACTGTAAATTCATTCACCAGCATCCGTTCATTCAGCAGCTCGAGGACTGACTTCAGCTAATTGGTTCGATTAAAGAGGGGAGGAGGAGGAAAGGAGGAGGGTTGGAGGGGGTGAGTGATGGTGGTGGTGGTGCAGAAAAATCTTATGAATGAAACCCAGTCTGGTGACGTCAATGGGGATCGCTGACGCATGAATCACGTGGGCAGGGAGGGCGGATGTATAAGAGCGCAGCAGCCGCTGTCCGTAAGCCTTAGTGCTGAAAACAGACGAACCTGAAGCGGAATCCCACAGGAGAGGAGCGCAGAAAAAGACCGCAAAAAAAAAAAAACCCACACACGACCGTTAACATTAGACAACAAATCCACACAACAACAACAAAACAACAACAAAAAGCCAGCGCGCGCATCGGGTTTGTGTGTATGACAGCAGGACTTCCAGCAGCTGAGTGTGAATGACGAGGAGGGGGGAGGAGGCTGGAATCCCCCGCTGCTCCCACTGAACTGCAAGTAAGTGACAACTTATTTTGCCATTACTTTATCTTGTGTTCTCCAGAGACACGTTTGCTTGAGCCTGGGTCATCATTAATACTCAGCAGTGATTACAAGAATGAACTCTGAAGCATCTGAAAGATTGGATGCTGTTCATCAGAAGAAGAAAAAAAAAAAAGCAAAAATGCAGCCTACAAAAGAGGGAGATGATTCCTGGTGCCTGCTGGTGTTGGACAGCTGGAGATTCCAAAAAAATAGAATTCTTTCAAATCAATAGTTAGCAGGAATTTTAAATTGTTGCTAATTGAATTGGCCTTTTTCTTCTTTTCTTTTTTTTTTTTTTGCTTTTAGTCAACCGTGCTGTCCTCCTCCTTCTCCTCCTCCCCATCCTCATTATCATCATCACAATTATCGTCATTTCCAGCCATCACCATGACTTGCTTTTCCACAAACAACTAGATTGAAGACTGCCTCAGACTATTTCCATTTGTGTTCGATTTTTGACGATGCGATGACGTTCAATTTAAAAAAAAAAAAAAAAAGGTTATAACACCACAAAGAGAGTGACAATGGCAGCCCTTTGTCGTGTCCCAAATGTCTGCATAGCACTGACGTCCGTGTTTGTTGAGGGTTATGATGTGTACATCTCAAGTGTGGGCTGTATAGAGGTTACTCATGTTAAATCTGGATGAGGCTGTATTTTTTTATTTTTTTATTTTTTTTTTAATTCTCAGAACTGTCGGTCCGCTCTGCTTGTGGTCTATAAATTATGATGAGAACTCCTCAGGCCAGAAGGCTACCTTGTGAGGAGTTAATGAGATTGATTTTCCCAAGCTGGTGTGTTTTGTTTATGTGGATCATGAGATCAGTCATTTTTATGTATCATAATCCTTCATCGTGAGTTTGGACATCACGCATCACATATCCCCTTTAATTAAACCTCCACTGCCTCCACTGCAGAGCCATCTATTTGGTTGCTGGTTCTGGAAGTATGTGTGCTTTAACTGAAAGATGAAAAAAGGGATTTTTGCTGAATATTTCACTCCATCAGAAAAGATTTCTATGTGTGTTTTATTGTATATTTGAATGAGGGGAAATAATCCCACTCAAATGGCAGATTTATTTATTTATTTATTTATTTTAATGATGCTATTGGAGGCAAAATTACTGCAGATTTCTTTAGTGTCCAAAAACTAACCACAGCAAACACTGTTGCCAAGAGCAGATTATTCTAATGTTGTCTGGAGAGATCTTTGATTTTACTGTGTGCACTTCACAGCACCCCAAGACGTCAGAATAGACAAACCTGTAGATGTCTTGAAAAGAAGGTAGAACAGGTTACGTGTTGCCCAGCTAAGCTGATGTGACGTTCAAAACCAGCCATTTAAGGTCACTTTTCTTGTTGTGCTCAGCGTATAGAAAATGTCAGCACCAAGCACAGGGGTGGGTCTCTCAATCACCAGATCACATCATGAAATGAAATGAGCTTTGAAATTTAAACTTGGATCATGAATCAGATATGATTGTGGAAAACCAAATGGTATGCCAGAGGTGGTCCTTAGGTGTATCAAATTTTCTATTAATTATCAATATATAGTTTAGCGCAGATAATTAAAATGACAACATATCATTCTGAACCTCTTAAAAAATGTCTGAAACCTTTATAGTAATGTTGTTGTTTGTTTACTAATACAAAACCTATGAAACCAGACTGGTGGAGTTTGGGTACTGCTACCCATGTGATACTATTTTGATCAGGCTTTTCAAAGAATAAGCCTATGCTTTTCAATAAAACCTGTTTTTCTGTCAAATAAAAAGTCAAGTTGTTGAATGTTAAATGTCATCTAAACAGTACAATGTGTAAAATGTAGTCCAAAACTGGAACTATACAAAATTTTGAATCTGATCATAAATCTGGATCTGACCATATGCCTACATTCTCCAATAAACATCACAGAATTAAAGCAATTTATTAAAGACTATAACTGTTTAAAAGATTTTTATGTCTGGATTCAGTTTATTTATTGATTTATTTCAAATTTGCTATTTCATAAGGAAGTTACTTATTTATCATTCTGGCAAACTGAACTTCAGAATGTTTAGAATATCAGGACAATTTTATAATTCGATCTTTCTATAATATCTGTGAATGGCAGCTACGACATGGAAAAGGAAAACAAAAATAGGAAAATATGTAGTTAAGTGCCTAAAACACATTGTTAAGGGTTAGGAAAACACAACAGGAAGTGAGCTCTGACCTCCTGCACCTGTGTCTGATCTGCAACTCGGCTATTCACCGTCCTTATTTAACATCCGAGATACGCCCTTTTCACCATTGAGAATAAGCAGTAGCAACTTGAGGTACAAAATCATCCAACAGCAATGGAATTCCTATAACATTATAACTCGATTTTGTGCTTTAAGACAAGAGTTACTGAAACTGAAGATTTGGTTTTGTTTTTCTCTCTTCTCCAGGTTTTTCTGATCTCACTTGCTGCTCACAGCAGCCGTGTCCTAAGTGGCCATGACTGGATACCATGACACCTCAAGTGCCCTTACACTCTTGGTTCTCCTGACAGCAGCGTCCTTTCTCCATCTGTCCACCCCCAGCCCTCTCAGCACCATCGGAGATGCTGATAACCCACACAGAGATACTCTTCCTGGGTGGATAGTGTCTGGAAACAGAGAAAGAAGGGATGAGGAGAGACAAATAGTACAGAAAGAACAAGCTGAGGAAGAAGAAGAGCTTTTTAAGGATGTTGATCCCAAATTACTAGCGGCAATTTTACTGGAGGCATTGAATCGCTCACATGTAGAAAGAAGCAGGGAGGGAGAGGAGCATGATGGAATGAAAGACGAGATAAAGGCTGAGAGAGGGGAGGTTAAAAAAGAAGAGGCATACAGGGAAGTGAGAACAATGGAGGAAGTGGACCGAGACAGAGGTGGACGACAGGACTTCGAGCTGCTGATGGCCGCACAGGGAAAAGAGCAGGAGAGAAAGGAGGAGGATGAGAGGAAAAAAGCTCAGGAAGAGGAGGAGAAGATGACTGAGAAGGTGATCAGTCGTACCACAAGCCAGACAGTTCAGATGCAAATGGAGCAGCAGCCCACTGGTTCCGACGGACGAGGAGAGAACGACCAGGGTGCCGCTCCTCAACAAGGATCGACCAGCCCTGATCAAGGCAGCCATGAGGAGGAGGAGCAGCTCAGCCCCGAGGAGCTGAAGAGTCTGGAGACTATGATGAAAGAGTTTCCTCGCTTGAATACAGCCACTAAGAGGGAAGGGCTTTCAGAGAAAAATCAGAGAGAGAGCAGAGGTTACAGCAGTCACAATGACATTATACTAGCAAATAAAGGCAGTGACCTTGCCATGTCTAAGAAAAAACTGAAATGGCAAGAGGAGACGCAGAAAGCCCTGAACTTCCCAACTTTTAGGGGAGGCAATTTTATGGATGAATTTGAGGGCAGTATTTATGGCAACAATGCAGCGCAGCCACAGCCTCCAGCAGAGCAGGAGGTGATGAAAGATGATGAAACAGAGGAGGAGCAAGATGAGGAGGTGTTAAGTCCTGAGGAGGAGGAGGCTCAGGCCAAAGCGGAGCAAGAGGAGATGAGGAGGCAGGCAGCTGAGGCACAACGAGCCAAGTTGGAGGAGGAGAAGTTGGCTGACATCGCCTCAGACATGCTGCTGCACTACATGGTCAAACAGAATAACGGCAACAAGAAGTATACCTCATCCCTGTCGAACGCTGCAGAAGACAAGAGGTCTGATGAGGAACAAGAAGTGACGGAGGAGGATGATATCGATCCTCAAACCATCGACAAGCTGATTGAGATCTCCAGCAAGCTCCACCTCCCTGCTGATGATGTGGTAGATATCATCAGCGACGTGGAGAAGAAGAAGAAGAAAGATTTGCCACCTGAAACAACGTCACGCTGGCAACGACCTCTATCGCCCCTGTCTTCTTCACTCTCTTCTGCAGTGCAGACTCCAACTGTTCAAAATACAATACCTGTCTCTAAGCAGCCACCTCCAGCTGTTAACTTACTTAAAACTTGGTTCCAGGAGAAAACGCCAAAACCTCTTTTAGCCAATAAAAATCTTTGGCCAAAACCTCAGAAGCCTCTGCCAATCAAACAGGACCTCTGGCTCAAACCACCCAAGTCTGTCTGGTCTGGCTATCCTTTATACCCCTACACTTACGCTCCCTACTACCAGAGGAATCCCTATCCAGACTATTACCCCATCTATTTTCCTCCTCCCCCCAGGCCTAAACCCAATTACTACATCCCTAAATCTGCTGTCCCCCTCAGCAGCTTCCTGGGGAATTCCATGGATAACACGTACGCTTTCCCTCCCAATAGGCGATACCGCAGCTGGGTCCAACCCCGGCTAAGACAACCCCCCCCAGGCCTCCAGCAGAAGTCCTACTACACCAGCTACCCAGTCTCACTTTACCCCCGGATATTTCAGCCAGTACCCATCCCCAAACCTCGTTCCCCTCTCCAAATGTCTGTAATTCCTCCTCAGCAAAATCCATTTTATTATTCTGCCCCAGCATCCGCAGTGACAAGAAACAAAGATTATTATATGGCTGAAAAGCAGCCAACAAACAACAACCGTGATGATTTGGAGAAATACATACAGCAGATACTCATGAAGAGACAAAAGATGATAGACTGAAGGAAAGATGAGAAGAAAGAGAAAGAACAGGAAAAATGGAAAAAGGAGCCATGAGCAGTAAAGAGTGTATTTCTTTATGATTTTGTTCTGTTCAAATTGAGGTATTGTTTTACATAACAAGTTTCTTTCCCTTCTCTGATTGGTTGAGATACGGAAAAGTCGCAGAGGACGTTTTTCCAGCGGTAGTCTGGCTAAAATCGAACTTTGAAATGAAAATGCAAGGAAAGGCGCACATCTTCACTACTCTCCTCCTAAGCAGAGGAACCAGAATGAATGTGATCCGTTGGAAAGTGTGACCTCACAAAGATTTGTATCATATGCTAGAACTTTTCGTCAAAACGCCCAGCATGACAACATTCTCCATTTGGACATTTTACAATGCCAACAACAGGAGGACGCCTAACTATGTTGTTACCTGTATCTTTTTCATAGTCAGACTGAGAGACGGATGAGTCGAAGGCTGTGGTGGATTCTGAGAAATGCTTGATTCCTGATTTTACAGTCTGAATTTTATCGTCTGTTGACAAAGAAAGGACAATTGTGGGACTACGTCGGGCTGGCAAATTTGAAACATATTTCATAAACCAATTTCTTAGAAATAACGTGTTTTACACTGCTCAAAGTACGCAGACACCAAACATTCCAGCCATATGTGATAGCAGACAATGTGTTTCTGATACTATGGTTATCAATGTGCTTCTCAAACATCCTGGTGTCAGTCTTTCCTGCTCAGGGGTTGAAGGGTTGACGTCAGATAGGCCAGTCAGGCTCTTCCACACCAAACTGGGGGAACCTTTTCTTACAAAACTGGCTTTGTGCATCATCATGTTGAAACAGAAAAATGCCAAACCAACTGTTCATACAGAAGTGGTAGAACACTGTTGATACTGTATTAAGATTCCTGTAAATAAATCTAAGGAGTTAGTCCCGAACCAAGTGGAAATCTCTAGGGCTGAAAAATGAAGCTGTAGCAGAAGTACTAAAAATGGCAGTTCCTTGAATGGCCACCTAAGGCTGGCTCCAAAAGCAAGTCAATCCCCATTTAACCCTATGTTAAAATGATGTTTACAAAACCCTTTTGCTCTCTATAGCAAATTTCTCCATTCATGACCACTGTATGGGGGGTGGATTTTTGTACAACTTACCCATATGCATTGTATTAAGGCTAAAATGTATGCATAGTTAACAGTGTAACTGCTTTGCATGACAGGTGGGTATCATCATAAGACAATCCATGGCCCAAGAAAAACTTGCATGGCTCACCTTAGCTCCAGTCACGCTCTACCTCTTTGTTCATTTTTGGAATAGCCAGGAAATAAGCAGCATAACCAACATGGTGATGGCCAGAGCCACTACACTGAGCTTCAAAACAACTGTCCAGAGAACATTTAGGTGATGACATGAAGGAATTGTCCGTCTTTATATACAGTCAATGGCCTGAGGCAGGAAAAACAACCCCTGGTCATGGAGTGTCCACATACTTCAGGCCACATACAGTATGAAATGACACTCTTTTACCTCTTAGAGATGAAATAAGTTTCATAAATAATCTGGGAAGGGCCTCATTTTAGAGTCATTCCTTATACTTATCTTTTAAAATTAATACACTTTTTATATAACTGTTTCATTTCACTATGTTTTTTTATCAAAATGCAACATTTTTTTCTTTTTCTTTCTTTTTTTTCTTTTTTGCAGGCAAGCACCTTTTTCGTGATGTACACTCGCACATATCCACCAAAGTTCTTCATAATGAAACATAATGCACCAAAAAGCACATTTCATACAAAAGGCTTTGGAAGCCACACTAACACCACTATAATGGCTTGGATGACTCATCCTTTTGCATAACTTCTATTACCTTGTTGCTATGGTGCCAAACCCTGGCCAAACTCTATATGGCATTCTTTTACAGTTGATGCCTTCAGAGGAAGATGCAGTAGCGGATACTGTTTCTTTGCTAAAATAATATTATAAGGCTGATTTGAGTCTACATTTTATTTATCGTCAACGAATACACACTGATAAATATATATTTGCATTAAAAACGCTAAATCATTTTCTGAAGGAGCTGGCCACTGCAGTTTTTAGTAAAAGTTACATAAAAAGAAGGACTGTCCAAAGTTTGCATCAGACTATTTGATTTATGTGATGTGATGACCAACCACGTCTAAGAAAAGTAAGATTTATCAGACACTGGAATTACATATAGGTGATATAGAATGACGCTTTCCTTGTCTACTAAAAATAAGCTGTTATAGCACCCCAAAGTGGAACAAAATTATTAAGTTTCTTTCCATTGTATTTTTCATTTGTTTTTAATTTATCATCATCAGCGCAGTGTCTACTTTGGTTCCTTTTTCAAAACAATCATAATTTTAATCATGAATTGGTTCCAAATGCTGAGCAGAAATCTGCCAATAACATGTCACTGTTACGTTCCTCTTTTTATCATTTTTTTATTATTTTTTTTCTGGTACTCTTTGATATTATGAAATTTAAGCTGTAATCTCTTCTGTAATGGGAGCAAATAAGATAATTAAAATGGTTCTTGAGAACTTGTTCACCACAGTTGGAAACATTTTGTCCACATTCATAACATGAATTCAAACAGGAAATGATTTTCACTGCATGGATTTGACGACAAAAGCTAAAGTGCAAAACAAGGCCTGTATTATGCTGAGAATTTCTTTCTCTGCTTAAATGGTTAATCATAATAAAAAACAATTTTCTTCCATTTTCCTATTTTTCGAATAGAACAAGAGCAGGTGTTGTTTTTTTTGTTGTTGTTGTTTGTGTTGTTGTTGGCCTTTGTGGCCGTCACAAACATCACTCCACAGCCAAAACAGAAGAATGACATTCTCATAAAATTTAAAAGAATGTTAACATAGTCAAGAAAAATGTGGACTGAACAAAAGAAATGCGGGTTTAAAAAAAGTTTACTTTTTAATTATTATTGTTTTATTTGGTTTTGTTTTGTGACTGAGAATGAAGTTACAGATTAAGACAGGAAGGGAGAATTTTTTTAAATAAAGAGGGCTGAGATGTAAAGACCAGAGATGAGGGTACAGTGTCTGCACGTTTATGTATACTTGCATCTAAAAGTTGCTTCTTTAATGACATACAAGCATCAGTTAAAAAAAGAAAAAAAAAATCTTAAAGATGAAAGAAACAGTGATGTTAGTGTACCCAAAAAAAAAACAACTGTTTGAGTCATGTATTCGGTGAGTATTGTCCATGGTCTTTCTAGATGTACCTTGTTGTAACCGTTGTAATAAACATGCATTTGCTGGATGTAAATATGCAAATGTCAATGACTACTTTTGCTACACATAAAGAAACAAATAAAGTAAACTAATTTTTTATTACAAAATGCTGTATTGTGGACACAAAATAAATTTGTGTGAGTGTGAGAGGAGACAGCCATTTCATAGAACCCCAACACATGTATATATGAATGTCCCTACATGGATCAATAACTGCCTCAATGATAGTCTGGTACAATGATAGAGGGTATGTTTTTAGAACTACATTTCCCTTCTTATTAAAAATGTGATGAATCTAATTCAAATTTAGGGTTAAAAATGATAATCTCATCTAATCCATGTGCAGGCCTTCAGGCTGATTACAGAACTAAAATGTGGCAGGAAACAGGAGACTAAGCTTGGCTCGATATAATTTGCTTTGATATGACATGCTGCTCAGAGGCAGGGGTGTTCAGCAGGGTGATTAGAGGCCACAGCAGTCATCAGAGATGGTGATTGTGGGTTGCTGGGATGTGCTAACTCCCACACATGCCAGTTGCGACAAACCCATGTCAAGGTTTGAGGAACACTGAAACTTATGTAGGTGTGTCAGAGTGAGCTTTCTGATGTCTGCTGACTGGGAACTTCCACAGACTATCAAATGATGGTCAATAATTCAATCCTGTGAACAGAAAACATGAAAGGTAAGCTGAATAGTGTGCGTGTGTGTGACATGAAATGTACAGAGATAAAAGCCAAGATCAGGATGAGATGGGATATGCATAATAAATAAGATAGTTAAAGCAGATAAGACTGACCAGAAATATAATCATATTAAATTTAGCCCGTAAAATTAAAAAGAAAAAGAAATGACAGAAAAGGCAAGGAGAATACACTTGATGACCGGGTGAGGGAAAAGTAACACGGCTCTGGGCAGAGGCAGGGAGGAG
This sequence comes from Stegastes partitus, assembly GCF_000690725.1. Taxonomy (NCBI): domain Eukaryota; kingdom Metazoa; phylum Chordata; class Actinopteri; family Pomacentridae; genus Stegastes; species Stegastes partitus. Next base: position 70,041 of record NW_007579729.1, read on the forward strand.
GTGGAGAGAAAAGAGTGAGGGATGAGATAAGAGAGGAGTGGAGTGGTTGATGGTTGCAGCTCTGCCCACGGAGAGGTGCAGTGATTCATGATGTCACGTGATGAAGACTGGGTGACTCATCCACCAACATCATCATGCAGCCACTGCAGAGCACCAAAACACACACACACACACACACACAAAAGTGCACGCATTAGAGATGCGTATGTATGCATGCACACTCAGACACATGAAAACCACGAGAAAGCAGCCTGCTCAATAAAACACTTAAACCCTGACATTTATATGTTTCTATACAAATAAAAACTCAGATATGTAGGACACTCCTTCCTCCCTTTTACACACACACGCGCAAACCCACACACACACACTGTTGTATTTCCATTACTTCTGAGGGCATTACATTGACTTACTGTGCATTCCATTTTCTAGGGACGTAGGAGACCCAAACTATAAAATCTACCCTGAACAAAAATATAAACATGACATTTTTGTTTTTGCTCCCATTTTTCCATGAGCTGAACTCAAAGATCCAAGAGTTTTCTATGTACTCAAAAGGTCTGTTTCTCTCAAATATTGTTTTATTGTTGTCGAAATCTGTGTTAGTGAGCACTGACATAATCCATCCACCCTACAGGCGTGGCAAATCTAGATACTGATTAGACAACACGATTATTGTGGGTGTGCCTTAGGCTGGGCACAATTAAAGACCAATCTAAAATGTGCAGCTTCATCACACGGTATGCAAATGACGCAAGTTTTGAAGGAACGTGCCGTTGGCATGCTGACTGCAGGAATGTCTGAATTGCAGTCTAAGGAGCAGTTCAGGTTTACAGTTCCAGGAAGTAAGTGGAGGAGCAGTGAGACTGTTAACCTCTCAGAGTAAAAGTTTAATAAGTAAATTCATCTGTGGAGTACCTTATGGTGCTCCAACAGCCACTAGTCATATTCAAGTAGTTGCAGAGCATGAGGGGTTGCTGTATTTGACTCCGCTGGACCAAGGTTCAACATTTGGGGTTAGTCCTCTCCCCATTCACCTGCTCCAGAGGTGCAGTTATGCAAAAGGTTTAGATCAATCTAACAGCGCCATCTTATCACCTCGTGAGCCCTGCAACCTTATGCCAGGGATGTTGCGGCACAGATTCGGGAGGCTTGCAGTGCTCATTGTTTTAAAAACTACACCAACATTCCTGTTACAACGCAGCATTAACCAAGCATAAATTAGCGAGAGGCCTTGCAACTTGCTGCCAGTATTCTGGTGCCGGCATTCATACACTACTACCAAAATAAAATTCACCATTTTCTAATGTTATTTTTCATTTTATTTATGTAGGGCTGCAAGGGTGGCGCAGTTGGTAGCACTGTTGCCTCGCAGCAAGAAGGTTGCCGGTTTGCGTTCTGGTGAGGACACCTGGGATCTTTCTGGGTGGAGTTTGCATGTTCTCCCCGTGCAACGTTGGTTCTCTCCAGGTTCTCCAGCTTCCTCCCACAAGGTCCAAAAACATGTTGAGGTTAATTGATGATTCTAAGAAGACCACTGCTGAGGACATTCTATGAGACTGTGGTGGCATCAGTGGTCTCTTATGCAGTAGTGTGCTGGGGAGGGGGGTGCTCTGAGCGTGATAAGAGCAGACTCAACAGACTGATAAAAAAGAGCCAGCTCAGTCTGTGGCTGCCCCCTGGACTCCACTGAGGTGGTGGGAGAGACGAGGGCACTGACCAAACTGTCTGCCATCTTAGGAAACACCTCCCACCCTCTGCATCAGACTATGAACTCCTTACGCAGTGCATTCAGCGACAGACTGTTACACCCAAAGTGTAAGAAGGAACGTTTCCGCAGGTCCTTCATCCCAACAACAGTCAGACTTTACAACGCTGCACTATAGACTCCTCTGGTACCTCTGTTACTGCTGCACTTTTTCTTTTCTTTTTTCCACCAACAAACACATTCCACTATGTGCAATAACCATTACTACCTCATCCTTGTGTATATAGTCTTCTTTAAAAAAACAAACAAAAAAAAAACACATCTTCTGTATATCATGTTTTTTTCTCTTGCAATTTTTGCACTGTGTGTTTTCTGTTTTCTGTTTTTCTGTTCTCTGCTTCTGTTTGTTTCCTAAAACTTGCACTGGGTGTTCCCAATTATTCTTGCACTGACTGTACACTTTTTTTGGAGCTGTTGTAACAGTGAACTTTCCCCACTGTGGGATCAATAAAGTTATCTTCATCTTTATCTGTAGGTGTGAATGTGAGTGTGCTTGGTTGTCTGTCTCTAAGTGTAGCCCTGCCTCTGACCTGAATCATCTGGGATAGGCTCCAGCGACCCTAGTGAGGATTAGGCAGTGTATAGATGATGGAATGTATTTATTTATTTATTTATTTATTTACATGTAACAGACCAGACATGTTGATAGAGCACAGTTCAAATGATGGGACTTCCAGCGACATCTTCATGGATACTGGCACACACTGATATTAAAGTAAGCGAACTGGTGGACAAGACACAAAGGAAGTCCCAAAAAGAATTCACAAGTAGCAATTGGAGGAAAACAGTAAGGGTTCAAATTAATGTTTTCTTCCACTTTCCTTTGAGGGAATTAGGTGTGCAAGAAGGAGCAGCAGATAACAACATCAAGATTGAGATTTGGACACACGGAATTAAACAACACACTATTCAGAATACTAAAAAAAACGTAACAAAAAAAAATTTAACACTGGCAGAAGTGACTACTGTGGAAGGAAGTGACAGCAGAGTATGAAAAACTAGGAGAACTAAGAGGTCAAAACAAGGCAGCTGATCCAAAACCTCGTAAAAATACAGTTAAATTTCAGTTTCTGTATCGTAGACAAACACATTAGATCCAGAGGACATGAGTTGCTGTTTATTATTTTTATTTCTTTTTTCTATTTTCTGTTAAACGAAAGTTGGAAATATGTGACATTCTGATTCACACTTCATACCAGTTGGTGGCGGTAATGCACCAATTCGCTGTTTTCCAACCGCAGAAGAAGAAGAGGCGACGACGACGACGACGACGTCGACGACGAAGAAGAAGAAGAACGAAGTGAAGGAAAAAGCTGTATATGACGGTTGTGTTATTTCGAGTACTGCATATTGTTACTTCAGTTTAATTGTAGAGTTCTGTTTCGCCTTTTTAGCCAGTTACAGACTTTAGCGCCGCTTTGTAACACCCCAGGATTCGCCACTTTATTTTTTTCAGTTCTGTCCGGCTCTTGCTAGCTTAGCCACTTTGTGTCAACAGCCTGAGTCAAAATGAAGCCGCCTCCTCGTACTCGAGCTAAACCACGTCCCAGGACTGAATTAGGACCGCAGCGTCCAGGTAAACGGACCTCTAAGTGGCTGCGAGCGGAACAGAAGAAACTCCTAAATGGTCTGCAAAGACTCAAGACTAAAGGAGCAGGAAGAGACATAGACTGCGCTTACCTGAGAAGATTTGTGACTACTCGGTCCATTTCAGAGGTAGCCTTTCATTCTAGTCTGCTCTAAATGTGGTGAAATGACAGATGTAGACAGTGTAATTCTCACTAGTCGAAACTTTTCATTTAAATAAGATGTGGGGAACTCATAAAAGGTAGCAATTAGAGATCGATCGATATGGGGTTTTCTGAGCCTTTACAGATTATTGTTAATCAAGAAAGACCAATAACCAATGTTCAGAACAGATAAACATTAAATGCAATGTTTTTAACAGCATACCATAGCAGGGAACCTGTCCTTCATAACTACACTTCTTCATTAGCAAGGGTGACTACAACTCAATATGTAGAATAGAAAAAGGGGTGATTAAATTAGGACTGCACTGTTTATGTGGGGTCCACTGACATTGATTTTAGTTTGTCTCCTACAGTAACAACTGCTTCTCTGTTTTCATAATATTTCACTATTCTGTCAGTGTCATTGTCCAGTAGGGCTCGTGTATTTATGCATATTCGGATAGACGGGGAGGAAGTGGGCGGGACGCACAGGCAGTACTTTGCTGCTAATGCCAGTTTACTATCGCGTTCACAGTTCTGTTTCCACCATCGTGTGTGTGTGTGTGTGTGTGTGTGTGTGTGTGGTGGGGGGGGTGTATGGCGGGTGTCTCAAAACTGCTATCTGGACACCACCACAATGACAGAATATTCCAATATTCGGGTCCAGCCCTTCTGTGTCGGTTGATGCATTGCATTTGCCCTCGTCCTAAGTCGCCATGCTTCTCGATTCATGTGCATGAGACCGGATAGAAACAACGGCACTGCGCGTGCGCGTTTCACTCGGAAGTTTATGGCGATATTTCAGTTTCTTATTATCCCCTAACATTACACCGGCATTACCGTGCACGGTATGATACGGCCCAGTTCAACCACAGAGTGACTACAGATAGAGAGAGATGAAGACCTGAAGTAGCACATTTAGTTGAGCAATAATCCGGCAATAAAAATGTGATACAGATAATGAGCAAAATGCCAAATATTTGACACTCCAGTTATCAGTCTATCCCTAATACCAATGATAATGTTATCTAATGATATTAATATTAACTCCAATCACAGATATCTTTATTGTGGCACGTTATCTTTTTTTGATATTGCAACTAATATATTACCAGTTGAACTTTAATCTTAATTGTATGAAGACAGAATTCTGACCACAATTAAAATATCTGAAATGTAAATTACTGATAGCCCAAATTCCTTTAGCGTTATCTTCACAGCATTTCTCAATATCATATAAAGGTATTTATGGAAACTGGAAACATAAATAAGGTTTAATTGACTTGCCCTAATGCCCGTAAAATTCATTTTCACTGTTAGGAATTACGATATCATTCGTCCAAATGATAATTTAAGATATCTGCAATGGCATCCTAACTAAAATTGTCATTTAATTTATCCACTAGTATAT
>NW_007579729.1:76133-77603 GCF_000690725.1 Stegastes partitus
CTGGTTGCCTATCTATAAAACTCTCACCACCAATTTTGCTAGGTTGGACCTAGTAACATTTCTGTAACATGGCACAGGTGTGAACTGAGCCTTCACACTGATGGATAGATGCGCACAAGCAGCTACTTTAGAATGTATGAAATGATTTAAGGAAGAATTTTTTTTCACGTTTTAGCCCCAATGTCTGTCTGAAAACATTCCAGAATTGCTTAATACACAGTTTGTGTACCAAAATCATAACACACCTTTTTCAAGCACTTTTCTCTACAATTTCAAATCTATTAGGCAACAAAATGAAATGTCCATAATAATGAAACTTTACTGCACTGAAAACAGACACTAACCGCTTAAAGATGAATGACACACACCAATACTGAATGTAATCTGAGTATTTATCCCCACAAGATGTTGGGAGGACCTGATATGTGTTTCTTCCAGCTGTTTGGAACTATTGGCTCTGAGTTTGTTTAATATCTGCATCATCAGACAGCAACAGGATCCATATGTGGATCTCCAAAAAGCGTACATTTGTGCACATTCGCACACCGCTAAACAACAGCGCCACTAACTAGTTCAATTCTTATGATTATGAATATCGCCAAGAGGGCAGATCAGTCCGGAAATGGATCCGATGGCAAGTCAAACTGTGTTTGCATGCATGTCTTCACTTCAGACTGGTGAGCTGTCACACACGCAGAATAGTAGATTAGTTTCCAGCTGTTTAGGACTATTTCTTTGTAGTTTATTACACACCGACAGCATCAGAAAATGATCTCTCAAAGAAAGAGGGAGCGCAGGGCACATTTATGCATGGGACAACAGTAATGACTTCATTAATTAGGTAATTTTACTATGATGATGTGGAGAAAGTCGATCAGAATCGAACAGCAGCTGTGAACTTTTCTTCACCTCAGACAGGTGAGCTGTCACAGAGTCACAGTTTATCAGCAGCAGTCCTTAGGCTGAGTCTTACACGTTTAGTTTCACTGTTTAAGAAATCAGAAGTAAACTGAGCAGTTAGTTGTTTGGACACTTTGTTCAGCTGCTATTAGTTTCGTATTAGCCTATTATTGCAATATTATGTTGATGCATCGCTTGGTGTATTGACTAGCCTCAAGTGAATGACAAATCTTGCGTGCTTGCTGCTCTCCGACAACGTGGGTGGTATATGTGAATGCAGCCTTGAGGAACATTAACAGATAAATGACTTATGTGTGAAAGGGTCTGAATGACAGAATCCCGCCACTTTAACAGATTGAATAACTCAACAATGTTCCATGTTACATGTCTGAAAGCAGCTAAAGAGTGAGTCTGAAATGCCTGTACATTGGACTTCACTTCTTATGTCAATTGTTTCTGTTCTTTGCTTTTTAAAGTTGGATAAAATCATTTGAGTCAAAGCAGTGATTTATTTGCGGAGTCACTGGCACAACCATGAATGTTTCACCTCTTTTCTCCCATAATATTGTT
>NW_007579729.1:78118-94193 GCF_000690725.1 Stegastes partitus
AATTAGAATAACCAGCGATCAAAAGATACTGAATAAATGTCATTATAAGTTCCAGAACGTATTCTCTTCACAGCTTTTTATTTGCCAGAGCCACTGTTCATAACTCCTGTATACAGTGTGCAGTTTTATTGAGGAAGTAAAAACATAAAATCCAAATTTTAACAAGGCAGAATCAGTAAATGCAGGTCTACTAACTGCTTTACGAGTCACTATAAAGCTTTTTTTAGCAGCTTAGTGAAAACATTGCAGTGCTGATGTATGTATATATTCATGTATGTACACAAATACATGCGGATTTTCTCTTCCCTCCTTCAGATCCAGTCTGTGGTGGAACTTCTAAAGAACAGAGTGATCACTACTGCCAGCAACATACTGCAGAAGAAAAAGTTGGAGGAGAAGAAGGTTAAAAAGCCCATTGAGGAATGGGCAGAAATGGCTTCTGCTCTGGCCGGAAATCTTGAAGAAACCATTTCTTCAGCTTTCTGTCAGGTATTGAAAAAAACAAATATAGACAAGTCAAGTTAGGTTAGGTCATTATTTTTGTTTCTGATGTTTGTTCAAGTGCAGTATTGGAGTAGAGTTACAACACTAGGGGTGCCAGTCACAAAGTTTCAAAATTAGTGTTGACCCATTCTGTTTCATAAAAACCCCTTTCACACATGCACTATGTTCCGTCAATCTGAACGGGTCGGCTGCATGTGTGATTGTGTACCCTGGTTGCCTATCTATAAAACTCTCACCACCAATTTTGCTAGGTTGGACCTGGTAACATTTCTGTAACTTTAAACATGGCACAGGTGTGAACTGAGCCTTCACACTGATGGATAGATGCGCACAAGCAGCTACTTTAGAATGTATGAAATGATTTTCTTTGCTTTTAAAAGTTACCTCTGTTGGATAAAATCATTTGAGTCAAAGCAGTGATTTATTTGCGGAGTCACTGGCACAACCATGAATGTTTCACCTCTTTTCTCCCATAATATTGTTCGTCTCATGTTTTTCAGATGCTGATAGTGTCATCCACAGAGCCTCGCACTCTGAGGAACTGTGACCCTCCTCAGGTCCACAGACCACCCTCAGATTCCAAACCCATCGGTCGCACTGTCCCTTTGAGACCAATGCCTCGTCAGCCATTCAAAGGTATGGACGTGTTTCTCTAAAAATTGGAATCTGGTGGACTAGAGGTCATTTTCTTCAAATTCTTTCAATAAAAAGTAGAACAAACATAAAACAGCAGTACAGACTTCTCAGATTATAGGCTAGCTATCAATCTTTCTGCCCCAAAGAAGAGCCACTGTGTCGACCCGTATGCCTTTCATCGAAATAACATAGCAAACATTAGTGATACACAGCGAGACAGGAGAAAATGGTATAAAGGGTAAGTACCGTGAACATGTCGCAGGAGCTTCAAAATAAATCGTTGTTAAGTTGTATTTTATGAGATGCCTAAAAAGTGATTAGAGGAAATATAAAACATCATGGGTTTTTATTGCATCGTAAAAGTTCCGTTTAAATCACACCATAGGCAAGTTCATCTGTGGCGTTCCAATGGTCCCTACTAAAGGATGTGTGAGAAAATAATACACTCATGCAGTACGATTAAAATCACAAATGTTGCTGGAGCTGGCAGTTAAACCAAAAGATTGGAACTTTTTCTTCTGACAGTGAGAGTCTTTTCACAAACTCTACTGATGCTTCCTGGGTTTTTGCTACTTGTTGCTGTTGTCACTACTTAACACTGCTGGTTGAAATCAAACTTCGCTACTGGTGCACCAGTGCAGGAAGGAGATTTAGAACTGTGGTATGCTGCAAGATAGAGAGAAATTTACCTGGCGCTGATGGGCTTAATCAGTATTGTGTGACTTTAACCTCATTTGCCTTAAATGTAAATACTGATCATTTTTATGTAAAAATCACAAACTCCGTCTGTAAACCTCAAACATCATTTGGAGTAGGTGAGTTGCTGTTCTGGAACGGGTCTTACTTCTTACTTACATCTGCAGATTGTTTTACGTTAAATTCTAGTGGCTTAGAATTTATCATAAAACTCAAAATGAACTACTAAATCAAATCAAATCAAGTTTATTGTCATTTTGCTGTACATACACAGCAGTACAGGCAAAATGAGAGAGCGTTCTTCAGGATTATTCAACCAGCAAGTTTTGCGGAATGCACATCTGGGATAGGACACTAAATGTTCACTGTCACTGTCTCCTGAAGGGGCCGCTGCAAAATTGCATCTTTTGTTTTTAGCAACCCAAGCAAAGGACCATGAGCTACACAATATGTTTTAACTTTTTACTGTAAGAGACTTTGAGAAGCAGATTAAATGAACCAAAGCAGAATTCGGTATTAATTAACACATTACCCTAGCTCTATGATTCAGTGTGAAAATAAACAATGGACATTACATTTAAGTGTTTCAGTTTCAGGTTTATTTAAGTACAACAACAAAATATAAAGGACTGTGTTGAGAAAAACCATCAGTCCGGTCAGTTTCTGTCCATTAATTGTTTGAACTCTTAACAAGAAGTAATTGGTTAATTCATCCATTTTGTGTTGCTGTTTAGAGTCATTGTCATTTGTAGTTATTGTTACACCTAGAAATGTTGCTTTTATATCATCCCTCCATTGTGCTTTTTCTATATATCTTCACTGTGTATAGAGAAGATCTGTGTTATGATCTTCTTGTTTACATGGATGGATTGTAAGGCAATTGGTCCTAAATCTCTTTTGTGTCTCTTTGTGAACCAGTCCCCCACCCACCCCCCTCAGGTGAGCATCCTGCCTCCAACACGTCCCGTCCACTCGGCCTGTTGAAGACTCCAGCGCCAAGCATGGGCCCAGCTAGAAGACTCCAAACAAAATCCCAAGTTGTTAGAGTGCCAAATGGCAAGCAACAGCAACAGCCTTCTCCCAAAGCTGGAAATCCACCTGCTGCCGCCTCTACCTCTCAGTCTCAGCCTGCAGAGCAATGTACCACTACCTCCCGCCCCTCTACGTCTTCCAGTTCTCCCACACCCCTCTCTTCCCCAGCCAATAACTGCACCCGAGTTCTCAGTACTGCATCATCTGCTGTCACCCAAACACCCCCACTCTCCACCGCTGCCTCTGTGTTACACAGCAAGTTCGGTCGAACTAGCAAATTCGCCACAAAAGACAGTCCCAGGACATTGGGTGTCAAGTGCGTAGTGGACTTTGAGAGGATATACCGCTTCCTGAGTGTCGTCGACAAACCCGAAGAGGAATGTCAACTCACCCCCATGGGTGAGTGAGAGATTGATAGTCAACATTCAACACCCCAGGAGTAGCACATTGACAGCAAGTTCACACACATCAAATAAAATCATATTTAAAGTGCAACCCTGACAAACATCTCTTCCCTGGATGAGGAATTTAGTTTGTGTTAGAAAGCACAATGCTGGATTTTGGCCAACATGTGATATGCCAATATTTTCCTACTTATTTTGTCTGGCTGGGCCAAAAAACTAAACAAAAAACAGGTAGACTGTAAACACAACCTGCTGCACAACATGTATTGTACAATACAATACAACTGCTGTTCAGTACTCTTTAATACTGACAAAAGGCAAGCGGAAATACCCCAGGAATCAGATTTTAAATTACTTTTTACAACCCAAGCCTTAACCTAATAGTTATTTTGACTCAGTCCCTTCTCCCTTGATGTCAGTGTCCCCAAATAACAGCAATAGAGTTGCGCCTTACAGAAAAAAAGTAGCATTCAACAGTAATTTGACTGCTTACACCACTTTACAGACACTGTGTTAAATATATCTGAATATATCTGTATACATATTGACTAAAATGTCTTTATTGGACTGAAATATTGTGCCACCCAACTATATTTGTTACTGTCCATATTTTTTTTGTATAAGCAGCTTTGCCAGGCATTGCCTTTTATTTCTATATTCTGTCCCCTAATTCTGTCTTTTGTCATCCAGAGAGTGCTATCGTGTTAGACCTGTTGATGTGTCTCCCAGAACAACTTCCCCAGCTGAACTGCAACAAACTGCGCAAGCACATGATCGAGGTACAATCTGCATGATGAGATTCATTTTGTCTACTCTGATTTTAGGTATAAGGTTTCTTTTTTTGTCAGACAATGAGTGTTTTTTCGCTAGGAGCTGTTTTTACCTTTGACATGTTTCGACTGTCGCTGTCACTGTCGCTGATGGTTTCCTGGAGGTGTGGCCCGCCTGGCAATCTGTCAGATTTGCCCAACGGGCCGCGCCTCCTGCCGCCTGGTGGTCTCTGCAGGAGAGCGTCCCATGTATGTGACAGCATGAATGCCCCCTCATCATGGTTCATGGTGTCTTTGGCTCGCCTCCTGATTTCTATGGCCTCCTTGATCCAGCATTTAATTTGTTGTTCTCCAATCCGATGATCTTTGCGTTGTCCCCGTCCATGATATGGTTGTTTCTTTTGCACTGGTCTGATATGGATGATGTTAGGTTCACCTGTTCTGCTTTTTCTTGTTGTGATCTTATGAGTCGTCCTGATGTTTCAGGACAACTGAGGTGAAATCTGCTGCACACAAGTCAGACAGAGATTTCACTCAGACACTCTTGTCGGCCAGTGTTGAGTTGTGCTCATTGAGTTGATCAGTGAATTTGTTTTCAATGCTGTTTGTTCAAATCAGCTGTTAAAGGGACAGTTTGAATAGTAAAGAAATGGACAAATGTAAAAAAAAAAAAAGTTATTATCAGGACTCCAGGCTAACTTTTGATCGTAGTCACACTGCATCAGTTTGTCAGTCACATGTGACCAAAATGCTCCAACTCTGCTCTGTTCTTTGAAAGCTTGCGAATCCATTCCATCAACAAGGTTTATTGATTATTTATCTGATCTTGTGGACTGTTTTGTTCCATTCTTTCGACATCCTACTACAAGAGAGGCTCTCCTATTAATTATTATTATTATTGCTTCTTATGGTTCAGAGTCACCATCTTTAAATGTGAAAGCTCCACTGTTTTTATTCTTGTCTATCTGAGCTTGACTACTGAACAGAACATAAGAATGATTCTTTGTCCTGTCATTTGAAGCTAATAATGACAAAAAAGCAAATTGTAAAGCATTATGGGGTAGCTAGAACCAAAAACCTTGAGATGCTATGCAGGTACAGAAGATTTTTTTTTTTTTTTTTCCCGGACACGAGCTGTGCGTTAACCCGATCGGCTTCCTCTTTGTGTTTCAGATGCATCAGTGTCTCTCCTCCCCTGTTGACTCCAAGAAGGTAAAGGAAATGTTTCCAAACCTGAATGATGGACTCTCTTCTCAGACAGAGGCACAGAGCTCGTCAGACCTCAACAGAACAAACAGTAATCAGAACACCGCTGTGACTGCTGACAGCGCTGATGTCTCGGAAGGTGGAAAGGAGAAACTGCAGCAACGGGAAACTGAGAGCCAGGCGTCGGGGAGCAATAACACATCCGAGGATGCAAACATGATGGGACTCTGCCCCCCACTTAATCCTTTTATGGTGCCACTGAAACTGTTAATGAATAGATAGGTGGAGTTCACAATTAAATATAAAAGTGTGCAATTTTTTTTTTTATGGCGAACTTTAGTCACAACATGTCCGTTCATGTTCGATATTTGATGCTTAACTGTTTAACTGATTAAGAAGTAAAGACAAAATGCTACTTTTGTTACCGGTTGGAACCAAGCATTGAATGTCAGCTCAGATTTTTATTTAAGTTGTCAAAGTTGTTCAGCTGTTTTTGTTAAGATAACAATAAATTCTTATGCATTCAGAAGTTTGACTAATTGATTCCTTTCAATATTGATTGTTTTTTTAAAACTTTAAACCAACAGGACAGCACAATAAAAGACAGTCAGTCCAGCATTATCTTGCCTGTGTGCAGTGGGGATGTGACACCCATGTGATACGTTTGGTGGTTGATTGTATGAAATATATGCAGGACCTTGTACTGTATTACGCCATTCATCTGCTGGGAAAGACAGCATTATATTGGCTGGATTTTTTAATATNGCGGCAGCAACGACAACTTTCTGCTATTTCTGAATTTACAACGGACATTCAACATGTGGCTGGGAAGAACAACTTGGTTGCGGACTGTCTCTCTCGTGCCCTTGTTGCCACTGTTCATTTGGAGATAGACTATGCTGAGATGGCTGCGGACCAGCTGAAAGACTTGGAGGTGCAGGCACTGCGCACAGCCGAGACTAGTTTGCAGCTGAAGGATGTCCCTTTTCACGACTGTGGGGCGACCCTCCTGTGTGACATTTCTATGGACAAGCTACGCCCATTGGTCCCCGCTGCTTGGCGGCGCCACGTTTTTGATGCCATTCACTCCCTGTCTCACCCAGGGGTTAAAGCCTCAGTTAGGTTGGTGGGTTCCAACTTTGTGTGGCCTGGCCTCAGGAAGGAGGTTAAGGTTTGGGCCAGTACATGCATGGCGTGCCAGCGCGCTAAAGTGCAGCGTCACATTAAGGGTCCTTTAGACCCTTTTCAAATTCCTGAAAGGCGTTTTGAACATGTTCATGTAGATCTGGTCGGGCCTTTTCCCCCGTCACGAGGTTTCACTCACCTCCTCACTGTGGTGGACAGAACCACGCGGTGGCCCGAGGCAGTTCCCCTGTCCTCTACTACTTCGTCGGAGGTGGCTCGTGCCTTCATCTATTCTTGGGTGTCACACTTCGGTGTTCCTTTGGATATGACCTCGGATAGGGGTCCGCAGTTTACTTCTAAGCTGTGGAACGCTGTGGCTGGGAGCTTGGGAGTGACACTTCACAGGACCACAGCGTACCACCCGCAAGCTAACGGACTGTGCGAGCGGTTTCATCGCACTGTGAAGGCTGCCCTCCGTGTGTCAATGGTGGACAGTAGCTGGGTGGACAGGCTGCCCTGGGTTTTGTTGGGCCTACGCTCCGCCCACAAGGAGGACCTGAATTCCTCCCCTGCTGAGTTGGTCCTGGGTCAGACTCTGAGGGTCCCCGGAGAGTTTCTTCCTAGTGTTCCGGGTTTGGGCCCCAGAGTGGTTGGGAGGTCTAGCTTCCAGGGGAGGACTGAAGTTTTCTCACCCATTGCGGCACACCACTGCCTTCCTCAGTCGTACGTCCCTAAGGACCTTATGTCGGCCAAGTACGTTTTTATCCGACATGATGCGCACCACTCTTCCCTGCAGGCCCCTTATGATGGTCCTTTTCGTGTGCTGGAAGCGGGGCGTAAGTTTTTTCTGGTGGAGATGGGGACGGGGAAGGACCGTGTTTCTGTGGATCGTTTGAAGCCTGCTCATGTGCTCCAGGATGACAAAGTGGGGCTGGCACGCCCTGCCTGCCGGGGCCGCCCTCCGAATCCTATCTGTGATGTTGGGCCTTTATCCATTCCTGTCCCGCCGCCCAAGACTGTTAAGCACAGTCGTAGCGGTAGGGTGATTAAGTTGCCTGACCGATATACTTAAAGTTTTGTATTTCACACGGCTGCATATGTATAGTTTTTTTTTGAGTGTGTGTTTATGCTGTGTTTGACCATGTGGTTTTGGGCAAATGGATGCTTTTGTGTGTTCTGGGGGGGCCTGTGTGGTGTACACGAATTCTGTGGGTCTCACGCACAAAGGACACTGTTATTTTGAAGGGGACAGGGGTAAGGTTTTCCGGGTCGTGGGAAAGTGGATGTGCTATAAAAGGCTTTGCACTGTGGGTGATTTTTTGCTGTAAGTGGAGTCCAATAAAGGAACAGAGACTCAGGCTCAACTCTCGTCTCCCTTTTTATCGACTTCCACAGTGTCATAATAAAAGGAACATTTGTTCTGATGTGTAAATATCAGTATATGTTACTGGCTACGAGTAAATGAAGATGGCACACAGCGCAAATGAAAAAATGTTCAGGTTTGCCTAAAAAAATTAAATAAAATTAAAAAAAAAAAAAAAAAAAAAATCACTTTCAGGATAATCATCTTCTTGGAATGATGCAGCTGCAGCTCTAAACCTCTCCCAAATCATAGCACAATATGTGAACATTCTCTCTGCAAAGGTTGACTCTGATAAAGTGAAGCAGAACAAAATGAGAGAGTTTTTAGTCCAGACAGTTCAGGCAAGCTCACATTTTGGCACACTTGTGACCATCTGAATTTTCTTATGTACAAACTATATATTTCACTTGTATATTACTAATGGTGTTCAATACATCCAAATACAGCAGTTTTTTAGTTTGTTGAAAATTCGACCAGATCGCTATGTGTGTTAAGCGTCCTGTGCTGATCAGACTGCTGTGGAGCTCCAGTGGCGAGGCAAGGCTGTATCTCCGTAATGATTGGTCGATTTCAGTGATTGACACCGCCTTCGAATCGTTAAAGCCAATAGAATATAGCGATAGCCACCAAAATGAGATTGACAGCACTTTTAGCCAATCAGGATCAAGAGAACGCCATCTTGAAGACGAGTGCTGACAAGTGTTCACGCCGTGGCTCCCTTCGGCGAACGAAGCCTCCAAAAAACGGATACAAAAATGGTTTCAGTGCAACACAGGAAGTAGTACAACTGTTTCCGGTGTCGATTTACTGATAAAATAAACTTTTCACGGCAAAACAGCTAAGGTAAGAGAAATTGTACAACTATAGTTTGATGAAACGATTTCGGTTTTTGCTGTTCTTTGGGTTATTTCTCGCGGATGCTTTGATTTTAGAGAGCTTTGATGGACATGTTTGGAATCTGCTGACTGGCTGCTTTCGTTTGAGGGGTTGTTTGTGTGTTTTGCATAAAGTACCAAAGCGCTAGAGCCTAAAAATGTGGCCAGTGGGTTGACTGAGTGGCGCTCTGTCAATTTCCATATTTCATCATTCATTTAGTTGGTGTTTGAGTTGTGTTTGGGGCATGAAAAAATAGCTTATATATTCTTGTAGCCCAGGTTCTGCTGTTTAGTTTGATGTACAATATCACTATGTTCTTTCATGATGAGTGCATTGTTTCACTCTATTTCCTTGTGTGGCTTAAGGGGTAAGACCTAGGATACGCACTGCTTGCTCCCTTCTCTTATTCTTGCCTTGTTCTGGCCCTCATCCTGTCCTATTTGTATTTGAAGGTCTAGAATTGGTATAGCCTGGCTAATTTGTAAATATGTAAACAAGTCATTATGTGTAGTTATGGTTACAGTAGTAGAAGTTATAGTATTTCAGTTATATTATCCAATACATTGGGGTATTTGCCATATACCTAGAATATAAAAACAATGCTACAATCAACATTTTCTCGATGATTATGTTTACAACATTTTACCTGCTCAATGGTGGCCGCATTACTTGTTACCAAAGCACCGATACACTCGATGCTTTTCTATCCTTTTCTGTTGAATCCCTGGACCCCAAAGCATGTATCTTGGTTGAAAACATAATTTCTTTACTGCAGAAAACATTGACATAGAGTACATTTTAAGTTTATAGTCCTTAACGGCAGCCATCTTGAATGCCATCTTGAATATTTTAAATTTCCGGAGGGTGACAGGTCTATGCACCCTACATCCCATTGTATGCATGGATAAATAATCAGCAGAGAAAAAAAATGTATTGGGAATTTTTGGGTCGAGAAGAAATTGGCATTAACAGTAACATTAACATTTTCTTTAAAAAACATCTGGTAATGACATAGTATATGCCTGGTGCTATATACAGTTGAAACCAGAAGTTTACATACACTGTATAAAAAGACACATTATCTCACATTAAATCAGACTAAACTTTTCCTGTTTTAGGTCAGTTAGGATTGCAAAAATTATTTTATTTGCTAAATACCAGAATAATGAGAGAGAAATTTTTTTTTTAGATTTTTTTTTAGATTTTTTTTTAAAATTTAATTGATTTCTTGAAACTCAGATGTTTACATACAGTTCCTTACTATTTGGTGGCATTGCCTTTAAACTGTATGACTTGTTTCAAATATTTTGGGTATCCTTCCACAAGCTTCTCACAATAGTTTGATGAATTCTGGCCCATTCCTCCTGACAGAACTGGTGTAACTGAGTGAGGTTTGTTGGCCGCCTTGCTCCACACACCTTTTCAGCTCTGCCCACAAATTTTCTATGGGATTGAGATCTGGGCTTTGTGATGGCCACTCCAAAACATTGACTTTGTTGTCCTCAAGCCTCTTTATAACTAATCAGGTGGTATGCTTAGGGTCATTGTCCATTTGGAAGACTCATTTGCGCCCAAGCTGTAACTTCCTAGCTGATATCTTCAATACTTCGACACAATGTTCTTTCCTCATGATGCCATCTANCGTGAGCGGGATTCGAACTCACGACCGCTGCATCGGGGAACTACAGCCCCTGTTCATGGGCCGCCCGCTCTACCAGGTGAGCTATAGGGGGGACCCTTGGCTGGATTTATATATTTATAGGGTTTCAAAACATTTCAATGAGTTACATTTTTGACAACGTGGAACAGCAATTTTTTTTTTAATACTTTGGTTTAATATAATATGATTTAATGTTCTTGATTAATCATCTGCATTACAAATTGTTCAAAGATAGGAAAAATTTCCATCACATGTTGCATCATGTGTTTTGTTTGGTTTTTTTTACATTCATCCAACTTACATATTTTAAAAGCATTGTTTCACTCACACTAGCTAATGTTTAAGTGCCCCTGCAAGACCAAAACCTTATACAGTAGTAAAAAGTTGCATGTAGGCTTTCGCCACAGTCACTGTAAAGTAGTGTCGTGAGAAAATTCTAATGATCAAGGATGTTCTGACCTGCTTCTGTTTGCTTCGGTGGCTGCGGTGAAGCTTTAAGATTTGACAGTGTTCTGTGTTACCCTACAATGGCTTCACCAAGATTGGTATTATTTTTCAAAGTGCTTGGTGTGCCGGGGTTTTTGTACCTAATCTTGTGTTTCTTTGTCTAGCCTCTGACCCCTGACCATAACGGGTTAACGATGTTGGTAGCAGCATTGTGTTGCTTCAAAATCTGTAACAATTACGTTTTTTTACAGGAGCAAAAGATTTAAAAGACTGTCATGGATCAAAGTTAATCAGATAGGCTAGCAGCTTTTTCCCACAGGCCATCTCCTTCATGAACACCAAACCAGTCAACCACAAACAGACTTTTCAGATATCAGATTCCTGTGCAATCAATGCTTTAATCTACATGCAACTCCTAAACACCCATGTGCTATCCTGTAATTTATTTTATCTTATTTTCTAAATATAGTACCACAGTTTTTTTTTGTTTTTGTTTTGTTTTTTTGTAGTAAATTCTATTTTATGGCTGAAGCTATTTTTATGTCCATATATAGTACTTCTTAGGACTTTAGATTTTATAGTCATTACTGACTAACTCTGTTGCTGTGTTGTTTAACTAACCCATCGCGAGTACTGTGAGTTTAAGTAACCAGTGCAAATTCCTTGTGTGTGCAAGCTCACTTGGCAAAAAAACTTTTTTTATTTTATATAATATTGACTGAGTTGCCTCACTTGAGGCGTTGACTTTTACAATCCCCCCGTTTTCCATGTGACGATAAGAAACACTGCTAAGACACTCCCTTTGCTCTGACAGTAACAAGAAAAGACTGTGATAACCTGCCAAGTTGGCAGGTGATTGCAAAAAACACAGCCTACGTGACCTGTGACATCTTGCAGCCAAGATATGTATCAGAAACAAATCTGGGAAACAGAAACCTACAGATGTCATACTGCCCTATCATTCTTCAGATTTGTGCTCTGACGGTATTTTTTCATTATTTCCTCAGCCATCTTTTTTAAGGTTGAAAAAGGAACAACTTCAGTATTTCCATTTTCATAGCATTCTGTCACATTACACAAGTTAATGACCCACATGGTGTGCTGGTTAGGTTTAGTGACTCACATGTGACTTCAACAACTGCCTTAGATTCTCACACCAGGCAGTTAGAACTGAAAAAATCTTCAAGAAACTCAAGAAAGTCCAACTGCCTTTCTTTTAGCACTAAGACATACCATGACATAAATAACATGGAGAATCTTTGGACATTATTATTTTTATCAATTAAAAGCAGTTTGAATTGATAAAAATTGTAGCGCCAGATCATAGCATATATCATGTCAGGCCACTTTATATGATGTGGTCAAGACCTGAAAGTATGATAGTGAGAAGCCTAACGATACCCCCATGAAAACAATCCCTATAACAAGAAAATTCCTTAGACAGAACCAGAGTCAAGGTAGAAAAACATCTGCTTTAACCAATATGGGCGAGGGCACAGCAGAGAAAGAAAAGACAAGCAAGAACAACGAGCAGGTTGGTGAGGCCAGTTACTGCAGAGCCCTTGATATACCTGCCGAAAAGTTGATTATTTTTAACCTTTAAATTTTACACAGTTGGGCAGTTTAACCCATAATAATATTAACTTATCAAACTATCATGAAATCTCAGACAATTGAAGCCTTATGTTGGAAAATATGTTTGAATATTTTGATTGAATGGTATTGAAGAGAGTATTTAAAAATCGTACAAACACAATTTATGTGACAAATATATACAGGATATAAGTATACAATCTTTTTTAATTTTTATTTATTTATTTATTTTTTTACATTTTGAAGGACTGTAAAGAACCTCACAAATTTAAAGCCATGAAGAAAAAAAATATTTAATTTGATCATTGACAGCAGGTACTACAGGTTCCATAGCAAGAGAAAAGTAATAATAAAATCCATAGATTTCAATTGAATGGATAGATTTTTTAATTTTTAATTTTTAATTTTTTTTTTACTGGCATATTATGGCAAGACAACATTTTCTCGAGGTACCCTTGAAAAGTTAAATGAATAAATAAAATGTGTCATGAATTGTGAGTTTCAATTCTGAAAATATTTTCATAGGTCCATACAAATTTCATAGGTGTTTGGGATGATGCCTCACTCACCTCTCTGGTGGCAAACCTAAATGTGACCTGTGGCTGTAACTGTCAGATAAATGCAGTGGACTGCAAAATAGAGTTCCACACTGTCATCTGAAATAAAAAAGTTTGAACTGGAAGATACAGTACATCAAAACTGTACTGATGTGTAGTACTTGAGTGAATGTACTTTGATAAATAATAAATACAGGTATATTCAAGGATATGCTTTAGATGTTAAATTACTATTTACTGATGTAAAAAAAAAAAAAAAAATCTCAGAGTTTTTTGCGAAGAGAGTGAAAAGATTGCATTTACTTATTTCAGGGTCATCAGTTCAATAGATTTATTACAGTGAAGGTCAAAGGAGTTGCCCAGCTGCCGTGTTGATTATTTGCTCTGTTTATGACTGCAGAGCGGGAAAAGTTGCCTCCTCAGTTACATAACTCAGAAAAGTTATTGCATTACAGAAGCTTTATTTTTTTTATTTCTTTACAAGATGTTATAAAACCAATCCTCAGTTTGTTGTTACCTCAGCTTATGAAACTATAAGAAAATGTTATAAAACTTTGCTATAAGACTTTGCTCGCTCCATATCTAAGGAAATGGGCTGTGTTCTGTCAATTTTCCAGTTCTGCACACAAATATGCTGCAGTTATGGTCTAAACTCTGATAAGATGAGGCATTTGTGCCGCTGTAAAATTCAGATAAAAAACACACCTTTGACCACGTAAACCCTCAAAAATACTTGACACTTAACCACCACCTGTTTTCTTCTACGGAGTACTGAGAGTGCCAAATTACAAAAATAAATCAACAAAAGAATTTTTCTTTTAAAAAAAAGAGTGGAAATAAAAGAAGAATAAATATAATAATAGTAATTTATTGATTAATTTTTTTTATTTTTTACATTTTTTATTTTCAAAAAAATTATTTTATAAACTATTTTTTAATTTCTTCTTTTTTTCCCTTTTAAAGCGACATTTAATTTAAAGCAACATTTAAAAGCAAAGGAAAGATGTGCAGAAAAAGGTGCGCAGTAGGAATGTCGTGCACAGACACAGAAGGGATAGTACGCAAGTACGGACTTGCCTCTTTGAGTATTGAGAAGCGGCCTTGTGTCGACTTGGGACAGCAGGTATCCCACAATTCATTTTGTGCCAACCAGCGATAAAAGCAGAGGACAAAACTTTCAAAGGTAACACAAGTTTTTTTTTTGTAACTACTACTGTTATTCTGACACGTATTGTAGTTTTAGGATTATTTTAGGCAAGAACGTAGTGGTATAAACATCAAATCTGTGGTCAATGGATCAAGATAAAGGCTGCTTAAAATTTGCTCCGACGATTTCAGAGGTGTGAGCGTCCCGGTTTGACAGCTGTGACGGCGCTAAGCGCTCACAGTATCCGCTGAGTGCAGCCTGATGTCGGCAAGACTTTCTGAAATCTGCCGCTGAAAATTTTCTCCTGGGCTTTTATTGCTGGCTGGCGCAAAATGCATTCTGGGATACTTGCTGTCCCAAGTCGACACAAGGCCGCAAGTCCGTACTTGCGTACTATTCCTTCTGCGCCTGTGCACAACGACATTCCTGCTGCGCACCTTTTTCTGTACATCTTTCCTTTGCTTTTAAATGTTGCTTTAAATTAAACGTCGCTTTAAAAGCAAAAAAAACCCCAAAAACGACAAAGTCGCTTTAAATTAAATGTCACTCTAAAACAAAAAAAGGAAAAAAATGTTAAAAATAAATAAATTATTATTATATTTATTCTTCTTTTTATTTCCACTTTGATTTTTAAAAAATTCTTTATTGATTTATTTTTGTAATTTGGCACTCTCAGTAGTCCAGTCTTTGCATGCTACCTAACCACACTGTTAATGGATAAAACAAGGCTTGTTATTAATCTGATGGAGACCCCACACAATTCTGCCTTAGTTAATAATTGTCAACGCTTTCTGAAACTTACATAAATCTATGCTGCTTATGCATATAAAACTAGCTAGGTTGCATGCCTGTGTGAACACTCTGTCATTCAGGTCATGGTAATGCTAAAAAATGTAGTAAAAGGCAACTGGACTTCTCATTTTGGTACCTGATGATGTTTCACCTCCCATTCAGAGGATTCTTTCCTTCTAACTCGCTGACGGGAGACCTGGAAAATATATATTGTCACTCTCATATAACGTGGCTTAAAGACACACCTGCCTCAGGGGGAGAATAATTGTAAAACTTCCAGGTCAAGCCCACCAGCATCTAGAGGAGAAAGTCCAGTCCTTTGAAGACAACATTGTTCACATTATGAACAGAGAAGAGAGATGGTTTAAGAGTGGTGGGAAGGGTGTCATCTGAGTTAAATGGAACACTTAGTAAGAACACTAAAGAATCTAAGAAATCAACACATCAGTAACATTAAAAAGTGTGTGGAAGAGCTCCACTATTACACAGACTGGGTGTTGGGTTGTAAAGTGATATTAATTCCTTCAAAATTGGAATAGCACATTATCAGTCTTGCTGTCATATTACAGTACATGATACCACCAGATTTACAATAGCACAATACTCCTTTACCCAATAAATGTTCCCGTCAGTGTCGGCATGTAGATGATTTTATAGGAGGTTAGGTTTTGCCAACGGAAACGGAAAATGTAGCAAATTGTCAAAACAAACAGAGTTTCATAGCAACAATGCCGTGTTACATTAGAAACAAATTGATATTTCATCCATAAATGCTTACTTACTGCAGCTTATCACTGTGTGGGTGTAAAATTATGTTGCAACAAAACAAAGGCAAGATCAGTTTCCCCTGTAAAACTGCCAGGCCAAAGGTCAGCCTACAATATGATTGTGACTGTATTAACAACTGTTGCTAGGAGGATGTCACAGGGATGAGTTCTTGGTAAAATTGTTTTGGATCCATTGGTGATGGATCTGGTTGCACTTGGAAATAATGTTTTAGCACCAGTAGCTATTTTCATAATTATTCTTATTGTCTATAAATTAGTATTTCTGATCCTGTCCTTAACCTCTTAAGCCCTGAGCTATTTTTCAGGCCTCTGCTCGAAAATATACATACCCATAATAACAACAGCTTATCTCTGCAACCACAAGGCCTACACGAATTCTGTGGGTCTCACACACAAAAGACAGTTATTTTGAAGGGGACAGGGGTAAGGTTTTCCGGGTCGTGGGAAAGCGGATGTGCTATAAAAGGCTTTGCACTGTG
>NW_007579729.1:100873-109301 GCF_000690725.1 Stegastes partitus
CCTCATGATGCCATCTACTTTGTGAAGTGCACCAGTCCTTCCTGCAGCAAAGCACCCCCACAACATGATGTTGCCACCCCTGTACTTCACAGTTGAGATGGTGTTCTCAGACTTGCAAACTTCCCCATTTTTGGTCCATTTGAAATGGAGGAACAAAAGGACAATAACTTCTAATAACTAGTTTAACTGTACACTAAATTGTATAATTTATCCCACATCCACCCAACCGGTCGAGGCAGATGGCCGTCCCTCCCTGAGCCTGGTTCTGTTGGAGTTTTTTTTTTCCCCCCTGCGGGGGTTTTCGGTTCCTTCCCACTGTTGCAGACTGCTGAAGCTTCTAGGGAATCCAAGTGTTCTGGATTGTTGGGTGTTTCTGCCTTTGTTAAGCGCTATGAGATGACTTTTAAATATGCGCCAAACAAATAAAATTGAATTGAATTGAATTGAATTGAATTTTTCCTCCAAATGTAACGATGGTCATTATTGTCAAACAGTTCAATTTTGCTTTCATCAGACCACAGGACATGGCTCCAAAAGTTGAGGTCTTTGTAATCTGTTTTTTATGTTGCTTTTGGAATAATGGCTTCCTCCTCTCTGAGTATCCTTTCAGCCCATGTCAGTACAGGACTTGTTTCACTGTGGATAATGGCCCCCACTTATCAGCTTCAACCAGCATCTTCACAAGGTCTTTTGCTTTTGTTCTGGACTTGACGTTTACATTTCGCACCAAAACACTTCATCTCTGGGACACAGAACCCATCTTCTTCCTGAGCGGTATGATGACTGGACATAACTATGGTGTTTGTACTTGTGTATAATTGTTTGAACAGGTGAACATGGAACCTTTAGGCATCGGTACATTTTACCCAAAGGTGAACAAGACTTGTGGAGGTCCACAATTCTCTTCCTGATGTCTTGGCTGAATTCTTTCGATTTTTCCAAGACATCACAGAAGGAAGCAGTGTGTTTGAAGTGTGCCTTAAAATACATGTACAGATGTGTCACCTGTTAGCTTAGATGTTGACAATTAACCCACGAGAAGCATCCAAAGCTATCACACCATCATCTGGGCTTTAACAAATAGTTTGAAGACATCGTAATCTTAGTGCATGTAAACTTCTGACATTGAAAAAAGTAATAAAAAGTTCTCTTTCTCATTATTCTGGTGTTTAGCAAATAGAAATAATTTTGGTAACCCTAAGTGACCTAAAAGAGGAAAAGTTAAGTCTGATTTAATGTCAGACAGTGAGAATTAAAAAAATAAAAATAAAAATTTTTTATGTCTTTTTATACAGTGTATGGAAACTTCTGATTTCAACTGTATGTGTATCACACTGTACTGTTATATAATGGGAATCTTAGCAGTTTTACCATGTATAATTTAGATGTAGATTTGTTATCAATAAACAGGTTTGCCCACTTGCATAATCTCATTGTGTATAGCCTACAGGTACATCCCTGTGCGCTTCAATATCAAACGAATCAAAGATATCGTAATCAGAATCAACTTTATTGGCCAAGTTTGTACACGCAAACAAGGAATTTGACTCCGGTGAATCTTAGCTCTCTGTGTGCAGAAATCCGAAAAAAATGAAGTACTAAAAATAAGGTGAAAGTTGAAGAGTAAAGAAATAAACTAGAACAAAAAAAAATAAGAGCAACAACACGTCCTTACAGAGATTGTATTATTTCTTAGTTGAACAGTAGAGTATACGACACAGATACTGACATCAATGCAGTGTGTGTGTGTGTGTGTGTGTTTGTGTGTGTGTGTGTGTGTGAATGTGCGTGCAAGCATGTGTGTGTCTGTTCATGTGAGCGTGTGTGTGTGCTGTTTCTTTGAAGTGAGACACTGACAGAGACTGACCTTTGCGTTACCTGATTTACCTTAGCTTTATGTCTGATCACGTCTTTAATATACTTTCACACACTTATATACTCATATACTTTCATGCACTCTCAAAAGTAAAAAAAAAAATAAAAAATGAGTCCCTGTTCTCGCTGCACTTCAGAGAACTCACAGTGAAGTAAACCAAAACAATGCCCAGGTGCATAAACTCACTGTTGCATCTGGGCATTGTTACTGTCCTGTCAAAACCAAAGTTATAAATGTCACTTGGCTGCCTGATTCCACTGATGAACAATAAGCAGCATGAAAAGGCACTTCTTTGCAGAGCAAGCTTTAGATATGGTCTTGCAGCCTGGACCTTCCAGTGAGCTGCAGGATTCGTCATCTGAGACAGAAATGGCCCCAGAAGAGGAATCGGATGTGGAGTTTGTGGTCGAGTCCAATGGTCCTGCTTCCTCTTCTGATCCTTCCCCTGAGACTGAGCGGACACTGAGGATCCTGCTAGAACAATGCATCAAAATCAGTTCTACTACTAATCTGATGCATATGTAGGCCCGATCTTTGAAAAAAGTCCCCAGCCCTCCAACATTTATTATTTGGAAAATAACTCATTTCATCAGTTTTTCTTTTCATAAAAACAATGACATCATGTAATCAAATGGGCATTTAAAGGGTGAAATAAATAAAAATATATGAATGTTTGGTATTTTTGATTAGGACAGAAGTAGATTGAAAGCTTTGAGCAACAAAAGTAGAAAAAAATATTAATCTGTCATGTTTTTATAGCAGTTTTTGGGCGAGGACATTTTTGTCCACTAATATCCTCAAAGGGTAGTAAATTAAAGCATCCCCTGAGGGTTAGCCTTCTACTTAAATCAAATCAACCTTTATTTATATAGCATTTTTATGCATATAGCAACGCAAAGTGCTTTACAGTTTTTAGTCGCACAATTGTACTGAGGTGTGAACTAAGCTCAGCAAAGCTGTCATACTGTAGGTCTCAGGTTATTGTGAGCAGATTAGCATGCTAATGTTAGCGTGTACAGACACCTATCGAAATCAATAGAATGGCTGTTACGTGACAGACTGAATTGAGCATATGTCCGAGTTCCCCAAGGTAATGATTTCCTTAGTGTTCATCAAGACTATGGTAGGCATTGGATGAAGACGATGTAGAAATAAGGGTGTGAAGGGTGGATCTTCTCATATCAGATTTAACAAGTCAGCAAGAGACCAGAGTTTGTATTGTGTCACTGACCTGCAATTAACACTCTGCTCCCAAACCTGCCTTGATGTCCAAGTTCAGTCATACCTTGATGGTACTTGTCATTATCTTCCCTTACTTTAACCATAATCGCAATATGCAGACATTATCAAAAGTTAGAGATGGACACCATTAGGAAATTTGGTGGTGAATTGTTCAACATTACCAGTGTGTTGACAATAAAGCACTGCTGCTTTTATGTTTTGTTTTTTCTTTCAACAAATTGAATGAACTAGAAAACACTGCTGGTACAGCCCTGCTGTATCATGAATCTTACGTACAGCAATATTGGCAAGAAACAAGGTGTGATAATGAACAAAGTGGTTGTGCTTGCTTTATGTACTATAAGAAGGTGACTTTGCTACCCACCACTGCAAAGATCAAATTCCCATCAGTGCACCCAGGGTGAAGACAGAATGTCGTGGGTGTGGTGGAGAGGTTTATGAGAAAATTATTAATTTTCAAGTGTAGTGGTTAAGTGGCTTTTTACTGTGCTTGGTTATCTTATCTCCTTCTGCGTCATAGCCTTGCTCTCTGTGACATCTTTCTACATCTTGACACAGGGTGGGTGCATTTAGAAAGAACTAATCCACCAGCCAGTTCACAGCATACTTGGTGGACCTCCATAGACGGATATTTGGCATTTTTTGCCATCGTCTGGCTATGGCGTTTTCTTCATATGGCCTGATAATCTCTGCTTTGGTCATCTGCTTATGTTCTGCTTATGGTAAGATTCATTTGAATTTTCCACTCACTTAAACTTTAACATTCATCTGTGTAGGAATGTGGCTGAATTGACAATTTTATGAACTCATGTCTTTGTTGTTGTTGTACCATTAGTTGTTGTTTTAGCCTTGTATGTGTTAATAGGTTGACAAGCTTAGTTGGTTTTACTTAAATTTAGTTGCTTTTAAGTAAGAGAACAGTGGGCTTTTATGAGTCCAATGAGGGATGTGGAGGAGTTTTGACAATATTTACCTCTGAAGGTGTAATGACTACAAAATAAAGAAGTACAATTTTTGTAAAAAAATAAAATAAATAAATAGATCTTCAACTGAACTGTTTATGGTTGCATTGTACATAATGACGGCAGACTATGTGGAATGATCAATGACAGTATGTCTGGTTCTACTGTATGTTTTTTTTTTTTTTTTTTTTTTAGTCATTTGTCCAATAATGTTCAGGAATGCAAGTAAGGAGCAGTAGGTTTATACATAGTTTATTATCATTTATGATTACAACCACCAGCTTTTTGTTTCTGCAGATCCCTTTCAGACATATATTCCAAACAGACAAATGTAATGTATTGCATACATTTTTAAAAATATTGAAGAATAGAATGTTGATAAGCAATTTGAACATGAAAACAAGTAAAACTGAAAAATGGTGAAAGCAAAGGTAGTTTTACGGTGATCTAGCTTTGTTAGTCTGATAACTAGAGTTTAAAACTTGAAAAACTCATTGTTGTGTTATTAAGACACTAACCCAGTCTGGAACAATAGCAACAATGGCACTGCCTGCTTTGTGCTATAGTTGACTTGAAGATTCCTCTGGTAGGAATTGAAAATTGTTGTTGTTGGCATTGAAAACTTCTTCACAGCAGGCTCACGACGGTCCTTTTCCAATGCGTTGTGTAGTTATTGGGCAACAGAGTTCTGCCATTGGTCTCTTAGTTATTTAGTGAAGGGAGTCTGAGCCAGCAATCTTCCTTCCATTGCCAGACAGGTAGTTAGTGTTCAGTCATAGCTAAATAACCAGATGACATGAAAACGTCAAACTGAAGCTGCAGTAATACACTGGGGATTGTTGTGTCAATGACAGTTTTGGCTTGAAGCAGGAAGCAAAAACAACAAACATCAAGGAAACAGACTAGGCTACTTGACTAACGGAGAAGAGGCAAAACCAGAGAAAAATGTCAAAGGGTGAATTTCTAATTTCTAGCAATAATAACACCTGTCACGGGAATACCATACATATCTTGGAGTTATGTAATACCACGGTGGAGTTCTGACCTCATCACTTTATTTGATGGCGCTAGATGGCAGTGTGTGTCTCTGATTAACTCAGTCTCTGTATGATTGTGCATGCAGTTGTTGGTAAATGGTAGGGAAACATCTTACTGTATGTAGCAGACTCAGTTGAAAAAAAATGAAGTAAAGAATGATTTTGTCCTGATTCATAAACAAAATAAACTATGGTAATCCAGAGTTCTACAACCCTGTTGGTATGCGGCAACAGTTCATAGCTGCTACTTATCTTCAGAGATCCTTTCCATGGTTAGGGCAGGGGAAAGTTATGTGTGTTGGCAAATGTATGTGAAAGGGTGAAGAGTGTCTATGGTTGAAGAGAGGGATGGGGATTTCACACTTGTGATGATGACAGCACATTCGACATCACTGTCTTGGGCATGTCAGTGGCTCTTATCAGTCAACAGAACTAATTTTCATGCTACAGAAAGTTGTTTGTTGTACCATTTTCTCCAGTTGGTCTATTTGGAAATGCTAATTTCACTACTCTATTGTTACAAATCTCCTTGTTGTATGAAAAACAGTTTTTTCTCTGAATGGATTGGCACACAATGGTAGAAGTTTTCAGATCTTAACTAAAAGTGATAATATCAAGCTGTTAAAATACTCTGTAACGTGTCGAAGTGTTTCAAAATATAATATAGCTTAGAATGTTTTGATATAATTGCATTGAGCAGCAGTCAGTTTATTACTTACATTCTTAAAATAAATGTACTGCTTCTAAAGCTCATTGGCCTCTGAGTGGGATCATGAACCACAATGAATTATCCTGAACTATCTGATATGTCACTGAACCTGAGTGTCACTGTTACAGCTTCACAGTGAGGTCAAGGCCAAGTTGTTTTGTAGACTACCTGATGTTTTCCTCCAGAACCTTGAAGAAGTCCTCGTTTTCCTCATGATACCATTTCCTTTGTCAAGGTTGCCTAATCCATTGGCTTAAAAACACCCCCCAAGCACTACACACCAACCACCATGTGTCACTTTCGAAATGGTGTTTCGGGAGGTTGAATTTATCTCCTTTCTTTTAACCAACAAAAATGATGTCCCTGTTTCCAAACAACTCAACATTTTGATGACAGATGCTTTCTTCTTTGTCCAAGTGAGCTCCAGCAAAGGCTAGGTGAACTTTGAGTCCTCTTTAGTCGGCCTCGGTGGAGATGACCATTGTGCAATCTCTGCTGGAGTGCCTGTCTTGAGAGGTTTGCCCCAAAATTGCTCAGATTCATGAGGACAGTCTTGGTAGTTATTCTTGAATTCTTATGAGGTGTGTCAGAAAAGTTTGAGGACTAGTGTCACAAAAGACAAATTTTAAATCCAAACTACAAACTACAAGTTTTCCCCATCAAAGTAATCCCCCTGTATTCCCAGCCCTCTTTACCACAACGCCATGCACTCCTGGGACGATTCTTTCGGGATCCTCTTCAAAACGAGTCCCCTTGATGACCCCTTGAGCTTGGGGGAAAAGAGGAAAAAATCACATAGAGCCAGGTCGCATGAGTAGGGAGGTTGCTCCAGCACGGCGATTTTCTTCTCAGCCAGGAACTTTCAGATGCTCGGGACATTGTGAGCAGGCGCGTATCACAGCCGTGCCAAAGTTCGAACTGTTTTGTTCCAGTAGGAAGAGGTCCGGTCCTTTAGTTGGGAGTTCCTGCGACACTCAGCCTGCAACAGTGACCTGCCGCTGTTCGTTTTTCCCTCCTCGATCCATTCCTTCTGTTTCCTGTGCGGACACGAGCTTTAACACTTCTGTGTGAGCAACTCTAGTTACCTGCCAACACGGCATGCATCGTCAGTATGCACACCCGCTGAGCATCTCTGGTGTGTGCCTTGGTGTGGGTAACTCCCAGTTCCTCTTTGTCCCTTCCTTTATATAGGGCGCCATGTCAGGAGTGGTCCAATCTGAGGATGTCTCGGCTTATTTGCACAGCCACCTTCTATTAATTCCACTCCTCAGTCCAAACATCACAAACATGCAGAATGAAAGAAGGCAAATCCATAAAATAACAATATAAATTCCATACTCGACAATATCTAACACTACTACTATCATGTAATATATTAATGTGCACAAAAAAAAAAAGACACACGCGACATGAAATCACACAAAAATATAAACATGGACCTTAAAATGAGGGTAAGTAATAAAAGACTGCTTTTCACTGTCACACCATCGAACTGTTGACTAAGCCTTATTCTTTGACCAGGTGTGGCGGCTGAGACATCCGCAATAAAGAAGACAACGGCTCAGACTGAGACATTAACATCACAGCTTGCAGAGACCAGTTTGTCACCTGAGCCCACAAGTTCAAAAGATCCAAAAACATATGAGTCACTTGGTACTACCTGGGAAAACGAATCAACTAGTCTTGCCTCTCAGCCTGGTCAGACAACCATAATACAGGAAACAACTGCTGAGACTGACATATTAACATCACAGTTTGGAGAGACCAGTGTGTCACCTGAGCCAACAAGTTCAAAAGATGAAGAAACATCTGAGTCACTTGGGACGACGTGGGCACCTAATCCAAACAGTCCAACCTCTCAGCCTGCTGAAACAACCATATTACAGGAAACCACTGCTCAGACTGATACATTAACATCACGGCATGCGGACACCAGTTTGTTGCCTGAACCCACAAGTTCAAACGATGCAGAAACTTCTGAATCACTTGGTACAACTTGGGCACCTGAGCAAACTAGTCCAAGCTCTGAGCCTGCTCAAACAACCATCGTACAGGAAACAACTGCTCAAACTGTCACATTAACATCAACGCTTGCAGAGACTACTTTGTCACCTCAACACACAAGTTCAACAGATCCAGAAACAACTGACTCGTTTGGTACATCCACCGTATTTGAACCAACCAGTCGAACCTCTGAGCCTGCTCAGACAACCATAACACAGCAAACAACTGCTCAGACTGACACATTAACATCACACCTTGCAGAGACCAGTTTGTCGCCTAAACCCACAAGTTCAACAGATTCTGAAACATCTGAGTCACTTTGGAGTACGTGGGCATCTGAACCAACCAGTTCAACCTCTCAGCCTACTGAAACAACCATAACACATGAAACAACTGCTGTGACTGACACATTAACATCACAGTTTGCAGAGACCAGTTTGTCATCTGATGCCACAAGTTCAACAGATTCTGAAACGTCTGAGTCACGTTGGAGTACGTGGGCATCTGAACCAACCAGTCCGACCTCGGAGCTTGGTGAGACAACCCTTATACAGGAAACAACTGCTCAAACTGTCACACTGACGTCACAGCTTGCAGA
>NW_007579730.1:0-21325 GCF_000690725.1 Stegastes partitus
AAGCAGATTCATCAGCTGTAGCTGGTGGCACCTTTCAACTCTGCTGGGATGTTGGGTTTGGCTTGAATCCACTGCAGTGTTACAGTGTGTGTGTGAGTGTGCAGCATTAGCTTTGGAGAGGAGCCTGATCCCCCTCACATAGTGTTATATGACACTTGGAGTTAAATAGAAACTGGAATGACAGCTTGTTAGCAAACATCTGGCGAATTCAAGAACACAATCAATAACTATATTAATGTAATAATAATTTTCAAGAGGCAGAGATCAGAGTTACAGACAGTAATTGTCTTCATTGAGTAAAAAAAATGGAATGTTATTTGTTATTTCTGTACCTGAAATGGTTTAATGGGATTGTGTCTCTCTTGAACTTTACAGATTTATTTCATCATATTGTGTACAATCTTTCTGGGATCATCCACCGTAAGGATACTGTGGGTTTGTTCCCTGACCTTCTGACCGGCTGTGACTTGTGTGTTGGTGATCAAGGATTTAAAATATACAGTAATATGTTTTGCAGTGATTTTGTATCAAGTAGGAATTAGACGATTTGCACCGTTGAGGTGACCTTGGACCACCTCCAGCAGTAGTAATCTGCATGCACCAGGTTTACTCTCCCGTCTGGTTTGACCACTGTATAGTTGTGTGCAGGTACAACAGGAATATGCCAGATGAAACACACAAATACATGGTACTGGCCCACTTTCAGAGGACATTGGCAGGGATAAATCAGGGATAATCCTCTGTACCGCAAACAGCACCACTCCATCTCAGCGCTCTCCGAATGTACTGATACTGTATTACACTCACAGCAAGTCCACTATGGATATAGCTTGAGGCTGATAAGACATAATGATCATAGCAAAGCCAGTTCCTGATAGAAAATAGCACTTTACTCACTAAGTAATCGAAGAAAATGGCTAATAGTCTAAAGCCATTTGAGATGTGCTCGTTTCGAAAAGGGAATCCAATTAGCAAGATAAGAGACTTCAAGTAGTGTACAACTAAGTGTAGTGACAGGATCTATCTATCTATCTATCTATCTATCTATCTATCTATCTATCTATCTATCTATCTATCTATCTATCTATCTATCTATCTATCTATCTATAAAATATAACCTACACTGTAAAAAAAAGAAATAATTTTACACAATTTTTCCTTTTTATTTAACAGATTTTTTCCCATATTTTTGGATATAAATTTAAATGTATAATATAAAACATCATTAATAATTTGTAACTACAAGTACACATGTAATTACTGATTTTTTTAAAGACTTTTTTTCACAATAAAAAACTTACAAATGCATGCACACAAATGTATTTTAATTTTACAATTATTTACCAGATAAAACTATTAAATTCAGTTTTAATATTGTAAGTATGTTTCTGAAACTAAATACAATTAATGACAATTAACAGAAATAGTAGTTTTGTAAGGAGGTTATGTAATTTACCATAGATTTGGTTGATAAATGAGAGATATTTTTATATAATTAAAAAGTTTTCACAGCAAAAATGTTAAATGAATGTGTTTTTATTAGAATAGAATCTCTATAAGCATTGGCAATCTGTCTATATATAAATATATATAGTGTTAATCATTGCAAATATAGCTTTTACCATGACATCTATCCGTCTGTCTACAAAATAAGCAACTAAAAAATCATAAAACACTGGTAGCATCACAGCATGACAACTGTCTCATAGTGTGTGTGTGTGCGTGTGTGTGTGTGTGTGTGTGTGTGTGTGTGTGTGTGTGAGCACATTGGATCAATACCATCTGTCTGTCCATCCCGTTTGAAGAATGAGTAGGCATACGTTACGACCTCTCACGGATCCAAGGCCCCATGTATTCTATTCTAGTCACACCGATGCGGATGTGACATCAAAAGCCAGGCGTCCCTCATTTTCTCTCCAAATTCTGAATGTATTCAGCCTTGGACTGAGGCCCTGATGAGTGGTCAGTACAAAGCACTGCGACAAGCACCACAGAGATGCTGTTACACTGAAATATGTATTAGCTCTGTTTGAGAGACTAAAACTACTGCAAAATTACTCTGTTTTGATCATTTTTTCCCCTCCATTCTTTCACCTTTATCCCTCTCCTTTTATCTCTGTGCCTCTTTGTCTTACCTGTCACTCTCGCTAATTAAATGCCACTATCACAAAAAAAAGGATGTCATTGCGAGTCACACAATCCCACGGGACATACTGTTGTGTGGATGAGTGTGTGTGTCACTACAAATTGAAACAAATAGCGTGAATTAGAGAGGTAGATCAGCCTACACGCTCGCCGCTCCAGTCAAAGTAATGATACTGATGCAGGATTCATCACAGGAGAAATGGACAGAAGGAATGAGAGGGGAAAACAGTAGGCGGGGAGGGAAAAAAAAAATGGAGACAGAAAGCAAGAGTAAACAGAGAGGAGAAGACAGAAATAGGGGAAGATAATTGGAGGTGATCCCGCGGGGAGGAGAGATGGAAATTATGTATAAAAATCAGATTTTTGGAGAAATGCTCTCCTCTCGTTTCATCACACTGTCAGCAGGAGGACAGCCTAAAGCCCTACAGCATGTTTCTGCTTATCCTTAGCTGCTGCATGTTTGTTGTTGTGTGTTTGCTGGTGTGTGTGTGTGTGTGTGTGTGTGTGTGTGTGTGTGTGTGTGTGTGCGACCACGACTTCCTGAGAGCGGGGAAGCGATTATACACGGCTGTGCCTGAAAGTCAGGTGGAAAGGTTCTGTGCGTGACAGAAAAGAGATAATGTGGGTTAAATGATGGGATCTGACGTGAACCGCAAACTTCTCTCCCTTTGCCTCCTCATCTGAAGCACCTGGTTGCTATGGTAACACCATGTCAATGATGACATAATGTAGTGGCAGTGATGGGACCTTGATATAATACATTGTGTGTGTGTGTGTTATGAATTCCTTCATGTCCTTTATACAAAGATGAATGATGTACTTATTGTGGCAGCATACTGTGTGTATATAGAGACCTAAACACACACACACACACACACACACACACACACACACACACACTGGGTGGCTATTTTCTATCAGCTAAGTAAATAAGGTCTCAGGTTACAGCGGAGAACAGACATGTAACAGCCTCTGACAAATGACACAGGCGATGCTGCTGTAGGAAAACGGGCTATATGTCATGTAGATGATTTCACGTCAAATGTGACAAATTACAGCTTTGAACATCTTTTTTTGTCTCATACAGACGAAGGCGTTATAGCGCATCTATCATTCTCATATCTTTCCTATACGTTACTGCTTTGTATGATTCACTGACAGCAAACTGGATGCTTGTGGTCGAAATGTATCACAGAACACATTACATGCAATTATAGAGAAAGAGGTAGAGTCTGTCTGATGCTGGACTTTTGGGGCTGATGCTGATGTAGATCATTAGAGAGTAGAACATTCAGATTTTAACATACTGTTTCTGTATATAATATAAGAATGATGTAATATTAGTAATATTGAAAATGGAAAATGATGGTTCTTTGTTTATCAACCTTTCAGCAATGCAGTTCACAGACTAGTTAGCAGTTTACAATGAAGAGGCCACTTGACTCCACCTCACAGTCTGCTACACGTGCTGCAGACAGGGCTGAGCGGATTGTAAACAATAGAATCAGAGACGCTCTACCAGACAAACTGTGTAATAAAGCTATTCCTGTACCCCAAGAATGTTCTTTTGTACATGATAAAATAAACGAGAACCTTTGTAACATATACGCTGATACTGATATATGTGTGACAGGCCAATATCAGACAGTCATTTTGGCCAAACAGATAATTCAGTCAGTTTGCTGAAAAGGTAATAATTCATATGTTTGAAAAGCTGGAACCAGCAACTGTTTGTCTGTTTGGTCATTTCAAATCAGCTTGTGATATACGCTCTCTATACAAGACAACAACATTTCTGTATGAGGGTCGTTTCCTTTATCTACATGAAAACATAGAGTAGCGCTGCAACAGGTGATGCAGCTACTACTGGGAGCCACAAAAGTCAGACCTGAACTCTGCAGCGGGACAGAATTTGTTCAGACTCCAAGTACAACGTAAAACTTTAAAGAGTTAAGAAATTCAGGCCTGGCGAGGCTGTTATATGGAGGACAGCTGGTTGTCCTCGTAACAAGATAGCAGCAAGCCTGTCGCTTGCATGGAAAACAGCTTGGCCCCTGGTAACATGCGACTGGGCTCAGTAACAGAAGTGCCTGACATCATAGCTGGGTCCGGTGTCACCCGGGGGCCCCTGGATATAACCTTCCAGACAGATGAGGCCACAAAGGTGTCAGGAGGCGTTACCTAGGAGACACTGTAAAACATCACCAGGTTCATGGGACAACAAGGGTCACCTGATACGAGTCATTTGTTCATTTAGTTCAGATTTTTAGCCAATAAAAATGAAATAGTAAGAAAAACAACCCCTTTAGTTAAAAAAAAAGAAATCTATTTGTGTCTTATTTTGTGTGTGTGTCAGGATAATACCCTGATCCTGCCATCCCACAGCACAGACAGAGAAATGAAATAGGCAGGAAGTGCTGCAAGACAGCCAAGAGACTGCACACGTAGGCATGCAAATGATATGCAAACATACACCGTCAGTTATAATCCTCTTTCAAAGATTACCGACATCTAATGTGCCATTTGCGCCCTTTCACAGCGTGAAACAGTCACGTGGACGCATGCACACACTGTATATGGGTGGGCCTGTCAGCACGCTAGTTAAAATAAACCTGTTTAGAAGTTTAAAAGATCCTCAAAGCAAATGGTGACAGGAAGAAATGTTACATAACAGCTCGAATAATCATTCATGTCGCAAACAAGATTAAAACATATTAATCTTTAAGTGTTGATTTGCTATTAACAACATGCAAAGTCTTTCTTCATTTTTAAATTATATGAAAAAGTCTCATTTTAGAGACAAAGAAAGGAAGAATTTCGATGTTTTATTATTACGTTTTTCGGTAAGTTTAGGTCTAAGCCAGCTGATTAGTGTTCAGTCTTGAGCTGCTCGGACTGTAAAATTTTCATGACTGTCACTTTTGACAGCTAGAAGGGGCGTTGGGGGTCTGACAAGCAATACTGCTCCAAGAGTTGCCTCAAAAGTCTCGCTTCAATCACACAGAAACATCTTGTTGCATTTTAATGCCGTGTCTTAGTTTGTTTTCCATCGCTGAGAGCATTGCCAGCCTACATTTGCCCAAAATGTCAGCACTTTTATGGCATGTGTTTGGGAATTCTTATAAAAGATTCAGTCTGGAGTCTGTTTGGACTGAATTAAACTGCACAGAACCACTTAAGCTTATTCGGACTGAACCTCCCCTATCTTCCTCTGACTGTGGCGGAATATTTTCCTTCTGGTTTGGCTGCGTGGAGCGCTACATCAGAGAGGATTTGGAGCAGCTAAAATAAGCCAAAAAAAACAAAAAACAAAAAAAACAACAACCACCTACTCCACGAGAGCAGCTAAAACCACTCATAAATGTTGGAAGATCTGCTTCGGAGCTGAGGCAGGGAGGGGCTGAGGGGGAGTTATAACATACAGTAGCAGAGGGAGGAGAAAGGAGAGAGGGGGTGGTTAGGAGAGAGGAAGGGAGGAGTGATGGGAGAGGATGAATACCTCTGCAAAGCAAAGCCCAGATCGCAGCAGAAGGAGATGAATGGCGCACAAAGACGCTCGCTTTTTAAAATTTCATATTATATGAGAGGAAAGCTGAAAAAATAAACAC
Source organism: Stegastes partitus (assembly GCF_000690725.1). Classification (NCBI taxonomy): domain Eukaryota; kingdom Metazoa; phylum Chordata; class Actinopteri; family Pomacentridae; genus Stegastes; species Stegastes partitus. Next base: position 5,754 of record NW_007579730.1, read on the forward strand.
AATTTCTCTCTCCCCAGCTCTGTTCCACTCCACTCGCTCTCAGTTGTATAACAGGGCTTCTACCTCGGAGCTACATTGTCCTCACAAATCTCCTGCACGACTGTACCTTTTTCAAACGGCTCCAACCTGTTACGGCAAATTCACAGCCACTGAGCAGCAAAAACCCCCTCTAGATTCCTCCTGAGCCGCTGCAGTGAAGGATTGGCCCTCTAAAGAATTTCCACTACAAAGTAAGACAGCACAGGACGCTTCAGGATACTTTAAAATCTCTCCTTTCATCCATTTATGAAGTGGAGTTAATTTTTCCCAGAGATTAGGATTATGCTGTGGGATGGAGCAGAGAGGATAACAGAACAGGAAGAGGGGAGAGTTCACACTCTGGTATTTTTTTAATATGAAGCCACATGCCTTCACTTTCGGAGTGTTTTTTGGATCAGAATGCAAAATGGGGCCGTGTCCTGATTGAGGGAGGTTATGTTCTGTCTGGCTGGAAAAAAAAGAAAAAGAAAAAGAAAAGAGGCCATTTCTAGTCTGCATTCTCAGAATTATATGACGTCCAGAGATTTAAACTGTGTCATAAAATATTTAAATGCTAACGAAAAACAAACTGTGAAAAAGTAAAGTAAGGTGAATTAATGTTTAAATATTCATTTTCAGCCCAGACGTTTGGCATGAGCACACATGCCGGTATAAAATCGAGGTAAGATACAAAAATCTCTGTGATGAATCAGGATTCAATTCAATTATTGCTCTATTATCTTCCATTAGGACTGAAAAATGAATTGTTTTTAAACACTTCTGAAAGTGCTTTGACTGTAATTTAGCATGATCTCTTTTGGAAACCAGGCTTATTGACTTTCTTGTTGACTTGAAGATCTGTAGCACTTTTAAATCTGTGTGTTAAATGTGAAGATATGGCAGCCAGCTAGCTTAGCTTAGCATAGCTTAGCTTTACAACATGACTGAAAAGCAGAGAGGAGAGATAAGCAACAAGACACAAAGGCAACAAAATCAACTCATCATCGCCTCTGAGTTCACAAAAATGTGTTAAATCTTCTATAGAAACTTGACTGGTCTAGTTGATCATCAGCAAGAATTTACAGCCTCAACTTATCAGACAGGTCTTTAACATGTGACGATAAGGTGATGGCTGCTATAGTGCATGCTGGCTCTCTATCACACTGTCACTGAATACAGCAGCACTTATTTATATATATACACGATCAAGATAAGCATGTGATTATGCTCAATAAATACCTATGTTGTGTAAATCCCTCTACACATACGACTCTGGATTTAAATTTATACAAATCATCGCAGTTTAGATTTAATATAGCAGAAGAATTGCAACCAAATTGCCTTTTTCTCAAACGATCCAGCCCTTCTTTTTATTCATTTATGATTAATTAGACTAAAGTTCACTCTCTGTCTGCCTGTCTGGTGGCGAGGCTGTTACTTCCTAGATTCTGCCTTCACTAAAAGTCATTTATACTTAGTTTAAAAGAGAATAAAACATCACTTTATGGGAATTCATAAAACATCTTCTAAACCCCTCCTTTCTCACTTCAAACTTCATATTTTATCAGCAATGAGATACAGAGGCCCCGAGGAAAGTCAAGTTGCTTTAGAGGGATGATATGACTGTCATTAAACTGTGTGCCTGTGGATTTTTTTTATTTTATTTTTTATTTTTTTAAACAATGTAGACCGTCCAATAAAACTGCTATTTCACCGAGTTTCATCACTTTCAGAGCCAGACGGCCAATATGTGTGGTGAAAGGGGAATGAAGTCTTGATTAGGAAGAGAAAGAGAGAAAATGAGAAAGAGGGGAAATGTAGAGGAAAAACAGATGGACTGACAGAGAGGGAAGATACAAGGAGGCGAGCGGGCGAGACGTGGTGTAACAAAAGGCGGTCGCACGCTGAGAAATTGATGTTAATAATATGCAGATGATGCAAGTGATGAAATCTGCTGGTGAAGCAAAGAGCGTTGTCAGAGAAGTTAAATTGCTGCGTCTGTTTCTGGAGTTTTAGACGGAGCAGTTTTCTTAATATCACGCTTTGCTGCTGCTTAGCACAGACACACAAGCATATGGCCGCACACACACATTCACACACACACAGATAAAGGCAAAAGTCGTGCTGATAAGCCATTGGATGGAAACAAAGTCAGCCACTGTAACGAGACACTGTGGGAATACAGAGCAGTGTCGAGAGACTTGAAGTGAAAGGGGATGAGAGAGATAAAGAGACTTAAGTGGGAGAGAGAGAGAGAGAGAATGGCAGACTGGAAGGAGGGACAGACAGACAGACAGACGTGAGCTCCCACAGACACAGAAACAAATAAAAGGATGAATGAAAAGGCCCCGAATTTAGAGAAGCAAACAAAGAAAAGACAGGGAAAGGAGGGAAAAGTGAAAGATGGAAAACCAAAGAGCCAGAGAGGAAGGATATAACCGGAGAAAGAAACAGAGATAATGAGTGGAAATGATGAGACGACGGTAGTCTGCAGGAAAACAAAGTGAAATAAAATAGAGGGGATTTCCCTTCACGAGTGTCTGCAAAGAGACAGCTGCAGGAGGCGCACAGATGGAAAAAACAAAGACTGACACATTTGCTCATGAACACACGAGTATAGCTTTGTGACGAAGCAGAATAGACTGAAATAGCGGGCAGAATCAGCTGCACACACACACACACACACAACTGAGGAAGTTGTATTATCTGAGCAACATTTCGATTCTGCTTTCAAAGCCTGAGGCAGAGTGTTTGCGTGATTTGTTAGTTTTCCCAGTAGAAATCTACTCCAGGATGCATAAACAAAGAGATTATTTTTAATCAATATTCAGATTCTCTGTGCAATGTCTTAAAGTTGAAACATGCACGAAAGCGTGGCACAAAATCGTGGAAATGAAAGTTTCCGGAGTATCTCCAGCATTGAAAGAGCATAGCAAAAACCGCCGCTGGCATTGGCAGGTGTTTTAATAGGGCTGAGCTGCTGTTTCCTCTCTCTAACAGACTTTTTTGGGGGGCTGCTTTCCTTTCTTTTTTTCCATACACTTTTGAATCTTTAGCCAGTAGAGTTTCCTGTTTCAGTTATTCCATCTCTTCCAACATGGAGCTCATGACACAAACTGTGTGGATTGAGAGACTGTTCCACAGACTGTCACTGTGGGTTGACCGTGTGTCTTGCAAAATGATTATTTGGTTGGATTTCTAATTATAATTACGGTCATAATTTCCACTTTCTGTCCAATCTCAAATGTTAATTCACATGAAGAACTAAACGATGATGTGTTTCTCTCCTCCTCCAGTCTTCCTCTGTGTCCTCTGCCTCCTGGCTGTGCTGCTGCCGCCGGCCTCCTCCTGCCCTCCTCCCTGCCTCTGCTCCTCAGACAGCCCGGTGGTGGACTGCGGGGGCCGGGGTCTCTCCTCCCTGCCTCCCCTGCACCTCCTGCCTCCAGGGAGTCGCTCCCTCCTGCTAGCCAACAACAAGCTCGCCTCACTGGGAGCGTCTGCCTTCGCCAACCTCTCCTCTCTGGAGGTCTGCAGCCTATTGTTTTATTGTTGATTGCTGAACATGTTGTGGGTTGTTGTTACGTTGTTTGTTCATCATGGTGTTTCCTGCATTGACCTCGCGCTCTGAAATACCCCTAGGGCAGTAAGTGGTACTGTTTGGCGAGTCTAATATTGAACAAACTGCGGGCAACCTCTGCTCTCAGTCTGAAAAGTTAAGAAAAGTTGACATTTTCAAGGTTTCGCAGGGCTGCTCAGCATTTGCATATTGTGTGCTGGGCTCGGCCGAGCTGGTATTTAAAATATTGCAGATAAAAAATGACGGATAGTTTCCTGTGCAGCCTCATTAGTTACAACATCTGGTTGCTCTTTACTTCCAGTATTAAATACCACAACGGGTACTTAGCAGATACAATGGATTGGGTAACCTTTGTGATTTATGTATATTTTCACGGCTACTCCACCAAAACACTCACTGTGAGGAGCTCCAAATAGAAGTGTCGGCTTAAAATGTTCAACAAGAACACAAGGAAACTGTATAAAATGCAAACATCTAAGTAGTTGAGAATGTATTCTTTGTGTATTTTTAGGAGCTGGACCTCTCTAATAACTACCTGGATAATTTACCAGCGGGATTATTCAGAGACATGTCCAACCTGACGAGACTGACTCTGCACAACAACTCACTAACAGTAATGGACAGAGACCTCTTCCAGGTAGGTATCGTGCACATTACATAGCACCACACCTGGTAAAACCTATGAAGAAGAGGCATTATTCCAGCTATGAACGTCATGTACTGTGTAAAGTCTAAGGTCAGATCAGCTAATCGTGAATAAAGACAGAAACTGACACCAATAACGACACCGGTTCAGCTCCTAGGTTACCGTGTTCAGTGAAGCAAACCTGAGCAGATATACTGACATGACTGGGCTCCCATCCAGGTGGTAAATTAGTAATAAACCATTTGCTCAACACTTTGATGCACTTTTATCTGAACCAAAACGGTCAGATAAGCTTGTGTCACGACTTCAGTCGGGATTGCAAATTAGACAACATTCCCCCCATCAGCTGATGCTCGGTGACTGACCGTGCCTTGTGGGAACAATGAGAAAAGCTGGTGGGTTTGTCAAAAAGTCGTGCAAACAAAAACCTGGCTGTGATGTTTTTTTTTTTACAGGGTTTGGGTGGTCTTCAGAGTCTGGACCTGTCATTGAACGGTCTGTCCTCGGTTCCTCTGGGCGTGCTGGACGAGCTGCAGAGCCTCAGGTAGACACACACCAAAACACACAGTTTTGCAGACATATTTTATCCAGTGCTAACCCCGACAGCAACGCTACAGAGAGATCACGTTTGGTTATTCCATCTCAAATCGTTAGGAGCCTCCTGGTTGACCATCTCTGATTTGCATGAAATCTTTTATTACTAACTATAGATGGTTTAAAAGGTATCTGTAAAATTTTTGATTTATATGTCAACTACTTTCTGAGATCATTTGTGGTTTTTAAAAAAAAAAATTGTAGACCAACTATAAGGACATGTTTTTGCACATTAAGATTTGAAGCTACGTTTGAACGACAATATCTCAGGAACTATGAAAGATAAAAACATGTCATGTTCACAGTTTTTTATCATCATGCTATTGGTTCAGAATCTGCAGGGGGATACTAGAAAGCTAAATAATCACTAAATTATGGGTGAGTTGAAATATGAAAAAATAAATTGACGCTGTAATGAAATGTCCCATCTTTGAGAACACATTGACAAAGAAATTGAAAATGTAAAAGTCAACTGGAGATATTTTCTGAACCACGTCTAGTTTTATGTCACAATAATACAAAAAAACCCCCAAAAACATACAGAATAGTTTTTGATATGAAATAGTCACAAAAACGAAAACAAAGTGATTTCCGTTGAACTTTCATTACTCCTTCACCGATTATGACAAGTTGTACTACAAAAACAAACATTTTGTTATACTGCCTGATCCAAGTGGAACAGAGTTATGGAGTTTCAAAACGGTTCTAAAGTGGGTTTGATGAGAAATAACAGTGAAGATTTCAGGCTTTTACCTTCAATAGTTCTTGAAATGTTTCAGTTTAGAGTCAAATGTCAATGAGTGAAAAAATATGCAGAAAGTGAGTCAACAGACAAATAACAAAAAAAAATCTCAGGACGTATTCAATATTCATAAATTCACACATATTTCAATAAATATTTCAGGCAAATCGGAGACGGTTGAGCAGAAATTGTTCCCATAATGAAGAGCAAAATAATCCTAAAATGAGAAGGTGAAAGTTCAGAGGTCAGATTGATTGATATTTCGGGCACAGAATGACTAGGACATAAAATTGTGGAAAAATAACTCCACAATGAGAGATAAGGAATTTTTTTTTAGAGTGAGTCAGAATGAGTGTAACTTCATAGCAAGAGGGTGAAAACGTTTGAAGGCAGACCACCTAGAATGACAGATGGCCATTTAACTAGTTATCTTGTGCATGCTAAAACATACAAACTTACTGTATTTATTTTTGTTTAATAGCTTGGACCCCATCGTTTTATAATATGAGAGCAGAACACGATTATTTCCTCTTGATGTGATTCTACTGATTATTACTATCATCATGTTTTGAAGGTGGCTGTCTCTAGCGGGTAACAGGCTTCATGGTTTGGAGAGGGCAGCGTTTGAGCCACTAGCCAACCTGCAACACCTGGAACTGGGACACAACCCGTGGGAATGTGACTGCAACCTCCGCGACTTCAAACACTGGATGGAGTGGCTGCTGTACAGAGGTGGATGTTTGATTTATGTTGCCGAGAACTTTGAAAAGCTTGATTTAAATTGAGAAACAGGACAAGAGGACAAAGGAAGTCACGAAGGAGTGGGTGGAAACTGGAGAGTACTAGTTCACCGGAGAGACAAACGTGGCTGGGTGTTTGTTTCGACTCGTGCATGCCTGCGCTTCTGCATCAGTGTGTTAATGCAGATTACCGCGCTCATTGTGCGCCTCTGTGTACTGTATCCACGAGTCTCTGCAGGCTGTTAGTACATCAGATAACACAGCTGCTCTCCGCTCTCTCCTCATGTGTAAAAATCCACATTCACCTCAGCGCCGTGGGCCTCAGCTGCCCCGCTAATGAAGCATCTCCTCTCTTTTCTGCTCTATTCTCCTCCCTGCTTCGCTCTGCTCTCTTCTGCTTTGCCGGGCTCTACTCCAGCTCAGTTCAGCGCACTTCAGACGGAGAGAGTGACACACGGCGGACATGATAATTTAATAATCGTGAGAGCGGCAGAGAAAATTACAAGGAGGCATTTCATAGCTGAACATGAAATCCTGACTGTAGCTGTTAAGGGGGGCAGATGATGCACGATATGTTTTGGAGAAAGTAAGACAAAGCACCGAACAAGTGTGAGAAGCTCGGCGCCGGCGGCGGCCCGTGTTGTCTTCGAGCACACACAGCTGTGATATTTGGAGATATTTGGAGAGAAAGCTGTGTTTGCAAAAGGGGATTCTTTTGTGGCACGCTGAGATAAAAGCATCTGGGGGCTAAATAGCACTGTACTGTCTTTCTGTTATCCTGCGCCTTTATCTCGCTGCTTCTGTCACTTCACCTATCTCGTGGTGCAGATCAATGGCTTTCTAACATGCTACCTTGAGACAAATCCTATGTTTGGAGACACATGCAACACGTGACGATAACAAAGCAGATCCTCCCCACCCTCCTGCCGCCTGTGGGAATTAGTGACTCAGATATTTCTCTCTTCCACACACACTCGAGCTGTGCTAAAGCTAGGCATGTCATCTCATGAATTATAGAGGGGACTTAGTTGAGGCTATCTCCAACTTGGTGTAGAGGGCACAGCAAACTGTGTGTGTGTTAAGTGATGTATGACTCATCCCAGTGTTGGCACAACTGCCCCACTCTCTGTCTTTTTCCTCTCTTTCAGTTAATTGGAAGTGCTTTACAGGCATAAGGCATTTATGAAATGACCTCTCCCTGTCCTCCTGTCTCTGTACTGTCTTCTCTCTCCGTCAGGGGGGAAGGTGGATGCGGTGGAGTGCACGCTACCCAAGGATCTGCGTGGGCGAGACATCCGCGGCGTTCCGGTGGAAATGTTCAACTACTGCCTCCAACTTGAAGATGAGAACGGAGGAGGAGGAGGAGAGGGTTCTCGTTCTGGACAAGGGGGCGGCCCTCCCTGCAGCAGGAGTGCTCTGAATCCTAGCGGGGAGACGCCGATTTCTGACAACAGCGGTGGCACTGCTGATGACTCCTCTTCGAACGGCGGAGGCGGCGGAGGCGGCGAGGCCCCGTCAGAATGCGTCCGGGCCCGCTACCGACCTGTGAGCGTGCGGCGCGCCATTGGCACGGTGGTGATCGCCGGCGTGGTGTGCGGCATCGTTTGCATCATGATGGTCGCCGCCGCCGCTTACGGCTGCATCTACGCCTCCCTGATGGCCAAGTACCAGAGAGAGCTCAAGAAGAGGCAGCCGCTGATGGGGGACGGAGAGGCTGACGGGGAGGACAGGGAGGAGAAGCAGATCTCCTCTGTGGCCTAAAAAGAGCGACGGGTCAGGGGAGGGTTGGCGTGTCAAAGGGTGAAGGTTGGAAGGGGTGAAAATTAAAAGGGCTCAAAGAGGAGAGAGATGGAGGAGCTGGTTTTATACACACAGATAGTTATATTATCTCTCCCTCTCACTCTCAAACTGACACCTCTCTCCCAGTTTTTGTCTTCCTTTCTTCGTCCTTACTCTATTTTTAACCCTCCCTGTCCCTCTCTCTAACGTACTCTCTCACACACATACCTTATCTGCTCCCTGATTTTCTCTTCCATTTGGACCCATTCTAGCTGCAGTATTTGTTACCAATCATCCCTCCAACTCGCCTACCAGCCACCTACTGCTGCTGAATTTACCATTATATTGGCTGGGAGGAAGAAAAAAAAAAAAAAAGATTTGGTACTCTCTCTCTCTCTGGTATGAAACATATCATTTGTGCTCTTACAGAACACTCATGGTGTTTAGTCAGTCAGTATTTGTAAGCCTAGACTGAAATTTCAGGGATTCATAGCATGTATGACGTTGATTGGACCAATATTCACGATAATAATAAGACGTTGTGGTCGTAGGTAGTGCCCAGTTCTTGTTTTAGTTCCATCTTTCTCCTTTTCAACCTCTCCAAAGCCAGTAGTTCCTCTAAGAAACAGGACCCCAGCCCAGATTCCTTCACCCTCTTCTGGCCTAATCCTCCTCTGATTTTTCCTTGAAGCCCCCTCAGGAAATTGGGGGGAAATGGAAGAAACTTGATGGAAACTCAAACAGAGATGCGATTTATACACTCAAAGCCTCTCTGCTGTGTTGTAACAGAGAGAACACTGATGCATCAAGTGTTGATGGAAAAATCAAGGACACTGAGTCTCCTGTATCCTCATGAATGGAAAGTGTTTCGATTGACAACATGATCTAGCCACTGATCACCAGACGTTGTGGGCCCTAACCCCCTACTTGGACCAGATCTCACTTTTCCTCTGGATCTCCTGCGGACTAAATAGATCCTCAAAGCGTCCCACGCTGGAGCTGCGCATTAGATTCTACAATGGATCTTATCAATCAGCCCAAGCCATTTTATTGAACTTGCTGTGTTTGTCTTCTTCAGAAAAAGCCTCTTGCTAACTCGATGCTTGTTAAATGGTTATGATCAATGTCTGGACGGATCAGAAAACCTCTTATCATGGCGAGAAAAAGCGGTCAAATTAATTTTCTGTTGGACTTCTGGATCAGATTTTACTGAGATTCAAAGGACGCTGATTTAAAGCAAATATTCTTTGTTCAGAACTCATTTTCGGACTGATTTCACCCCCTCAGTGGTGAATGTTTGCTACAACGGCACGAAGAAAAAAAAAAAAAAACTATCTCAGAGAACCATGTCTCCTGGCAAGGACTTCAAAATCTCATCTAAGGACTATAAACTTCAGACTCCTGCACTTTATTTCCCTAATCAGATCCCCTCTTGCCTCTCTCTCTCTCTCCCTCCTCCCCTCCTTCTCTTCCTTTCTAAGATGGACGGATTGCCCAGAGGGATTATAAATAAAGAGGGATTAAACAACCAAAAAAAAAAAAAAGGAAAACGCTGCTATTTCTCCCCGTCCTCTTTTCATCCCTTTATCGCTCTATCCATCTTTCCATCCAGTGCTATTTGTGGAAAGTTTTTTCACACTCCTCGAAGATTTCCACCTCCATCGTTTCCTTTCATTCATCCTCCCATATTGTTGTCTTGTTTTTCTCAAAAGGTCTGCAATATGCAATGGAAGTTAAGTCACCATAACATGAACATTTTCTCACTGACAAACAGTCTTTCTGTTTGAAATCCTCACGTACTTCAGAGGAATCTGCTTGATTGACACGTGAATTCACCAAAACAAAAAGAAAAAAAAAAAGGTTTGTTTGTTTGCTTTACATTGTGTTTTCATCTGTATCCTTAATTACGTCCTGGGATTTTCATGTAAACATTTTACGGATGGCAGAGCAGGACAGTGATTTAAGCAGCATTCATTGCATATTGCCCCCCACCCCCTAAAGTAAAACTATTGCTCCCTCTCAATTTTTGATTGGCTGGAAATCAACCTATATTACTAGTGTGTTATGTTCAACCTGGGTATGATGCAGATAAATATTATTATACTAGTCTACTGTGGTGTGTTGGCCCAGCGATCCCCAAATGTTTATGGTTTCCTGTATCGATTTCATGATGTACGTCTTTTGTTGTGTTAATGGATTTCTATGTTTTGTTTTAGGCTTTAATATCTCTGTAATGTTTCTTTGTCGTGTCCATTTATTTGTGTTCAGTAGTCGGTAAAGTTTCTGTAAGAAGCATAGAGAGAGTTTGGGAGAGTGTGTGAAATACTGCCTCATCTCTGAGATTTATCTGGGTGGCATTTCTTGACATACACAAGATGAAAGGTAACATTGAGTGTGATTTTACCTCCTACAGATAATTATTCATCATATTTGATGTTGGGTTGTTGGGTTCCTACATTTTTTAAATGGTTAAATATCCAAATACGATAACTACTAAGATGTGGCAACTAAACCGAGCAGGAAAAGGTTGCATTCAGGCCATAGCTAAATAATGCAAATCTCTTTAGAGAAATGAGTGCTGAAGATACGGTTTTATCCACTACCCTGGCCTCTACACATTTACATTACATTAAGCTACGTCTTGCATCAGCAGGGAAAACCTTGAATACCTGCATACAAATGTAATTTGTAAGAGACCGGGCTGGTTGGATTTATCACACGAAAAATCAGGATGCACAAAAGCCGAATAATCACTAATGTAAAGAGATGTCAAGCAAGTAAAAGTAGTTTCCATATAAGCTTTGTACTTGGTGTCTTCCAGGTATGCATGAACATACGCTGAATTTAAAGCATAACTTATCCTTGAACTTCAGAGACTCTGAGGCAGTACGTGAGGCTAAACTCTGTCTATGAATCTGGAAACGTTGTCCTCTCACCACCTCCTGGTCTGCAGGTCTTGTGTTGTTGGTAGCTAAGTATCTTAGCTAGCTCAGTCCTGTTTCCTATAGCCTGTGTGTGTAAAGACTAATAAATTATAGTTTGCTACGTAAAAACTGCAGCAGCCATGATGACTGAGGGGCCTCTGAGACTGCACAGCTCGGGAAACGACGGTGTGTTGTGTTATCATGACGACTGTGATTATGATGATGATGATGATGATATGATGATGGTGATGAAGCATTTCCTGGTCAATATGCATTGATTTAAATAAAAAACATATCACACCAATGTCAAATTTACATCCAGACCAATGAGAAGGTTTGAAAAACTACAACAAGTACTTATTTGATGAAATTTGCAGATTTAAAAAACGTCTTTGAGGGTTTTTTTGCATCTAAAAAAAGAAGTGGAGGAATCTGTTTTATGTGTGAAGGAGAAAGTCAGAAATGGAATAAAGAGTCATAAATCAGTCATGATAACAGACCTCCTGTTATCTCATTTTTTCTGTCCCTTACCTCCTATCTTTTCCCATTTTTCTTCACTTCTCTCCTTCCCTTCCTCTCTCACTTATCTGTTTCCTCTTCTCCCATTATTTCACCTTCCTTTCTCTCTCTCCCTCTTTATCCTTCGCTCTGTCTCGTCTATTGTGCCTTTTCTTTCACTTTTTCACCTCCCCTGTCTTACCTCCTTTTCTCCCTCGTCTTTATCCGCATTCACTGCTTCCTCTCCTCCTCCTCCGTGTCAAATATCCTCTCTCTATCCTTTATTCTCCCCCCTGCTCTCACCCTCGCCCTGTCTTTTTTATTTACCCACTTATCGCTCCCTCTTCCCTCGTTCTCTCAGTCTGCTGCTCTGTCAGTAGGAGAGCATTAGGTTTATTTACATACAGCCTGTCACTTCTGCTGCAGAGATATACTAATCCATCGCTGAGCCCTAGAACAGTATATACACAGTGTTTTTCCTTGGCCTTCATCAAAGGATGAGAAATTAAATCTGCCACCAAATCACCATGAAAGCTAAGCACACAATTCGCTGAGACGCTGGTGGGCAAACTGACCACGTTCTGTTCAGATAAACACTGACACCCAGTGGTCACAAACGGAACAACAGCCTGTTCAATCGCCCGCAGCAATGCACATAATAAATAGTATTTGCGTTCGGTAAGAAAATGACTTTCATCTCACATTTGGGAAACGGCTTCGCTGCATTAAATAGAAGCATTTAGGCCATCGTGTTCCTCAGAACTTAATCTGCAAAATGCTACAACATTATTTGCTTCTCACATTTGTGCAAACCTGCACCACAGAATAAACCATGTCTAGACAACTTTGTACATTTGTGCTGCTTTCCTTGAGCAAGAACTTGAATATGAGGCCTTGAGTGGCAAAAGTCTGCATGTAACAGACCCTTTTCTGATTTTACATTGTGCTTTTAGCTACATGGACACACACTTCAAGGATAGTGCGGCCAGAGTACAGCTTTTCATGTGTCGGTGTGCATGTCCCTTGACCAGGCAGCCTCTAAATATTTGATCCCCTTATGTTCAGGAGGTGAGCGTCGCTGTAGACAAGAAAGCCTCCCTCGCGTACAGCGGTGTGAAACAGAGGTGGAGAGGAAGCTCGAGAGCAAAGGGATATGAAAAAGGATGACATGACAGGGAGAGGAGAGTAACAAGGGGAAGAGAAAGGCAGTGAAGAGGGTTGGGAAAAAACTGTGGGGAAGTGAAGGGAGACAAGTCTGACAGCTTATAGGAAGAGAGAGGCTAAGAGAAGAGAGATGTATGTGAGGGTTTAACAGGGTAAAGAAGAGCATCAAAGGGTGAAACACAGTGAGACGTGATGTCAGAGAGAGCGAGTCTATAAAACACTGATACAGCCATCCGCTCTGGGTTTTAGCGAGAGGGAAGCAGCGGGTGGAAAAGCTGCTCCGCTTGACGGACCTGGACCTATGACCTCCAACTGGTGATCATCACACGACAATACACGACTGACTTATTCACAAATCTGTTGTTTTTGCTTTCAGAAAAGGCCCAAAACCTATTAAATGAATGAATATAATGTATGCTGTAACAGAGCTTCTGTCTTTAAGTGTTCTTGGATGCATTTTCTAAACACTGAAATCTGACAAAGTGTTGTTTTCAGATGTAATTTCTAGTTTGTAGGTTACAAAAGATTGAGAAACTGCAAAAGGGAAGGAGAAATAGTAAGAATGACAGGCGGTGAGATTAAGAGAGCGACTGGAACACATCTATTTTGAACTCTTTCTCATTTCTCCTCACTCTTCTGTTTTCCACCTCCAAATATAACACGATTTTCACACCTGAGAACTATTTCTACAAAAGCTGCGAGAAACAGATAAGCGCGTTCGTTTGTGCGAGTGTTTCTGTCTGTCAGCGTATGAGACACAAACTCGTGCAGGTATACAGTCACAGGCTGATGATGCAGCTCCGGAGAGTCTCGTCTCACTCACATAATTATGACTGATGAGTGTGTCAGTCACAGATGGGCTTACCAGGACAAACACACACACACACAATAGCCCACACAGCAGGAAGCACGAAATGTTTCTGTGCAAAATACACAGTGAAGCGCAGGCACACTCAATTATGGCTCCCTAAGCTTTTCCTTATTTAATCATTGGAGTCATCTTTAAGAAAAACGACCGCAAGCATCATCACCGGGGCGGCCTGAGTCTGAGCCACATCCACAACGAGCACAAACAGCACATCTACACCAAAAAGGAGATAGGATAGTGATGCTGGCAGCAATTAACATCCAATCAGCGAGTTCACCTACAAATCAGGCCAGTTAAATTAACATCCGGATGACTTTACAAAGCAAAACAGCAAGAAAGGGGAGGAAGAACCGCAGAGAGAGCAGAATGAGGAGCTTTGCAAGAACATGTGGGGATGAAGGTAGATTAAACTTGTGGAGGAAAGAAGGAAGCCAACGGAGGGGTAAAGCATGTGTGTGTGTTTAAACAAAAAATTGTCATCCTACCTCCTGCGATGGCAGTTTTCTTGCCCACCGTCACTGTGACAGCAGTGGTGGCGATCACAATCCTCCCTGCTGTTATAAAACAACACACAATCAGCAAAGAACTCAAAGTGCCTCATGAAGACACATGCATTAAGAAACGTGTGCATGCATACGTTCTCACTAAATATCTACACATGCACGAGGACTGTACATGCATGCGGAATGAATGGAAAGGGTCCTCGGAGATATTTATTTTCTCACATCCCTGAAACATCTTTACAAGTGCACCAACACTCACAGCGATAGTGACAGCTGAAGTGTTAGTTCAGAGTTGCCAAAATGTGTTTGAAAATATGTGGGTGACAGATTGACTTGGACCGTGGAAGTAATATTTCACAAATTCATGCGTTCCTCTTCCGTGCTTCTATTCACAGCCGTCATGCCGGCGGACGCCAACTGTCACTGAGCTGCAGATTGCAGCCAGATTAACATTTTAAGCGTTACGCAACACAGATTATGAGAGCTAATCGAATAATACGTTCATAACAGAAGGACTGTGTGTTTATGTGTGTGTGTTTCCGTGTGTCCTGTGTTTATATTTCAGTTATAAGACAGAACCAGTCTGTAGGACAATCATGCATTTGGAAAAATTCTGTGATTTTGGAACACAATGACATGAGGGGCAAAAAAAAAACAATGCAGACAAACTGTGGAGCTGAGCTGAACCATAAACCTTATAGATTCCCTATAAGAGGAGAGGAGGTTCCTGTGCTATAATTGCATGCTCATGCCGTGGGAGAGAGAGAAAGAGGCAGAAGAAGAAAAAAGAAGAAAGGCAGAGCGAGGCTGGAAAAAGTCTGAAGATAAACATATGGAAAACAGGGACCACGGCACTTATCATCTAGATGTCAGGGCTGAGGAGAAAAGCAGGATGAGGATAAACTAAGACGAGGAGGCATGCCAAGTATCAGTGAACGTTTTCCTCTACCCTCCTCCTCCTCCTCATCATCATCACCATCATCATCCTCCTCCTCCTCCTCCTCTTCCTCCTCCGCCTCCCTCCGTTTCCTCCCTCCCTCCTCCGCTTGGTGCTCCACCTCTTCTGCACTCGAGGTGGCACCATAGTCAGCCTCATAGTCCCTGAATATATCTGAAAACAACACACTGTTTACCATAACCCTAATAGATATAGATACCACATTATCTATATGATTAGATATACTGTGGGTTTTGAAGTGAAAGTTGAAGATGATGGTGGTATAGTGTGCCTCATAATATCCCCATAAACACACCGTGAAACATTTATCACCATCCTACAACCTGATTTAGGAAAAGAGCTTCATATTGTCCTTTTGTAATGTCAAGGTTTTAAATCGTCTCTAGCTGAATGCTTCTTTGTTTGAAGTTTTGACACTGGGTGAAATATCGTCTGCCTCTAAATTAGGGCTGAATGATACTGGAAAGAACTGACAAAGCGATATTTTGTATATCTGCGATGTGAAAAAAATGACAGCCACTTTCACTAAATGACTCGAATAACTCTATTTGGAAAGAATTT
>NW_007579730.1:22208-34504 GCF_000690725.1 Stegastes partitus
GCCAGACAGCAGTGCAGCAACTCAGACAGGTGTGGACCAAAAATGTATTTGAAAAGTGTTGTCTAGTTGCTTTAATGTCAGAATTAGAAAGCGTTTACAAAGTGTTTTTTTCTACATGAGTTCTTTTCTGTGAGTATTTTAAACTTCAGTGTTGCTGTCGTTCCTGCTCTCATGCAACCCAACAACTGACATTGCATTTCATTTTCCTCCTTTTTTCACTCCTGTTACTTGCTCATTGCACTATGAACATTCAGACCCTGCATATTAATAAGCTCTGCACCTTGTAAACAAAGACAGCAAAGACTCCTGCAGTGTAACATTCTCCCGTTACAAAGTCGATGCTGAAACAATATGTCGCCCAGTGTAACTTCAAAGTCCTTCGGGAACACTGTAAACTAAATATAATCTGTATCTCAAAGGTACGTGAGCATGTAGATACGTACACAAACCCTGTTTTCTGTCCAAAGGAAAGCCGTCTTATCAGCTTCAAATTCACAGAACAGACTGTTTTTCAATGTAAACACATTTAACTCTGCGCTTTGTAGCAAAGATTAAATTTGAATTCCTCTCCTCTGTTGCGGTCTAAAGCTCTCTGTGGAAAACATGTTTTTTTAAACCTCTTTGAAAATACACTTCAATCCGGCAGAGCTAAAAAAGAAAATTAAATCCAGAGGCAGAGAAGGGCGGCGCGCTGACTTTCATATCTCGACTACAATTAAAGATGGAGTTAGTGTGATGTGATGATAAACATGATGGCAGTAGCTGTTCACTTTCTCACTCTGGAGCTGATGATTATTGTGTGATTCCCACAAAAACTACAGAACGAGGATGAAGGATAAACCATCTATTAAGCCTGATTGACTTTCTGGGAGAGCAGCCCCATTAAAAACACATTTTCTAGTCGTTTCAAAGATGATTGATGCAAACCACAGAAATACACGATGAGGTCAACAGAAAGGAGAACGCCTGCTGAACTGTGGAGAGATGAGCGTTACTGGGAGACTATTGGCTCAACCTGCTACACATGGTTAAGAAAATCGTAAATAAAAAAAAGCACAAATAGTGTTTTCTGTGGGTGTGAGTGTACATTTGTGTGTGTTTGCTAAGTAAGGGTATGTCCTCTACCTCTCGTCTCCTGTCTGGGCATGTAGTATAGAAACTGTCCAGCTGGGTACTCAGCTGCTCTGCGGTACCACACTGGGAAATGATCCAACGTGAACATATTCTCCTTGTCTTTGGAGGTCAGGAAAGACCTGGGGAGAGACGGAAATAAGCTTAAAGAACAACCTACTTCTTAAATGATAAAGAAGGGAGGAAGGATGGGTAGTATGATGACGGAGGAGCTAAAGGTTTTGATGAAAATGTAAAAGAGGAAGCAAGATATTATTGTGGAAACAGGTTAAATGACAGGAATGTAAAAAATAAAATCAAAAACCCTACACTGATCAGTTGCTAATCCACCTTAAGTGAGGATTCACTGACAGAAAATATAGTTTAATAAATGTAGATTTATTTATAGTGTATCATCCTCCTGGAGTATAAAGATTACTGATTACGATGACAATATAAATGGGATTTTTCTTAAATTATGGGAGCACTGTCAGCGTGGTTACAGCTGTCACATCTCAAAAATTACATGTCTAAATGTGGACACAAATTAAATCAAAGTGTGAGGATGGCCTTAACTGTTTTGTATGAGACTTTTATTAATTAGTTGCCTTAAGTGATTCTACTGGTGTTCTTTAGAGCAAACGTTTCCTAAAACAAATGACTTTTTATTGTGTCGTGACATCAAACACCAAGTTTGGCCTTTAATTGACCACCAGAGGGCGTCATGTCATCTTCAATTCAGTTCCTTAATTGCCATCAGTCTGAAACAAACTATTTTTACACACTACTTTTTTTTTTTGCCCCCAGTTTGTAGTTGTTTTTTGGAGATAATACCAAGATTAAGTTGACATGGCAGTGTCGGATGTAAATGAATGACTGTTTTCTCACTCACTTGCCAACTCTCTTCTCAATACCGGTGTACCTCTGGAATCTCATCAAGCCTGAGCGGGTCCCCAGGAAAGCTGTTTCTACTCCGTCATCCATGCTGAGGTGGAGCACATAGACAGAGACTAGGTAAATACTGGTAAAAACAAAATGGCAAACATTCATTTGGGAATGCATGTGTGTTTATATTCACCCGGATGTGTTGAGCATCAGGGCGGTCCAGTAAGCTTCCATAGGAGCCGTAACCACAGCGTCAAATAGAGTTTGTTGCAGCAACTCCACATCACCTGTTAATGAGGAAAAAAAACATAAATCACATATTACTAGTAATAAATAGAAACTGAAAAGATAGCAAATACAGATAAAGAAATGTCATATTTGCTGTTTGATTTGTAGTTTGCTTGTAAATATGTAGAATTTACCCATAATATTCAAACTTCACAGATAATATTCCTGCCATTGAGTCTCTACTTACACTCCAGATCTGGTTCTTTGCCAGTGAGATATTGTACCACAGCTTGGAGCTGGCTCAGCTTGCGATGTGCTGGGTCAATGTCTGTCTCACAATAAGTCCTACAAGCACAAACACATAACAACAGATGAGAATAAACTATTATTTATCTGAAGAACTACAAGCTGTTGCATGTGTGATGTGTATTCTGTCAGTTAAACTCACCACTCGGTGGCTATAGTCAGATCTGGAGCCAGCAAGTCATGGAGACCTGAGGAAAAATAACGCAAAACAAGACATGAGTGATGGAAAGGTAAGAGCAGCAGACACAAGTACAGAGAGAAGACTTACCCTCCTCAACCGAGACATTTCCTATGAAGATATACTGTCCGTATCCCCGACTCAACACGATACCGAGGCTGTCAACACAGAGGGGACGACATTATTTTACTTCCTAGAACTTTAGGAATGTTGTCATCAGGAATGGATCGTGTTCATAATAGCTGCTCTCGGGCTCATAAATATTTCTAATGGTGCGTATTAGTTACTCTGAGTAACAGAGGAGGCCACACTGAATATTAGAAAGGACATTATGGATTATAATGATGTTCATACAGGCAGAGGTGTAGGATTGTTGGCTATGATGGACATGAGGTTTAAAAACTTGAAGAAATTGTGCAAAGTTGAAAACGAGGATGACAAACCTGAACGGTGTCTCATTGATGACAGTGTAAAAGTATTCATTCCTCAAAAACATCACTCTTGTCTGTAAGAGAGGGACAGAGTCCATCAAAATGATCACTAAGAGAAAGAAAGGCGTCTTGTTCTCAGAAGATAAGAAATACAAAGACACAAAGACAACCTGTCACCTCAAAGGAAAAAGAAAACTTACTCCTTTATCTACTGAAGTTCTCACGTCTAACGACAGCGTTCCGGTTTCTCCTTTAACCATGGCTGTCCTCAGCTGAAACAGACATCACACATTCAGCACTTCAAGAGCTTCGCTAGATCATCTGTGGAGACTTACTGACATACAGTGAAAAAGGAAACAGAGAATTGAAAAAAAGAAAATGTGTGCCAGTTTGTGTGACTTACTTTCTCCTCAGTGTCTTCCCATTCCACCTCTGACAGATCGACACTGTTGTAGTTGGGTTTAGGCTTCAGTTTCTTCCCCTCTTTATACTGTCACACACACACACAAAAACACAACGAAAAAAAACACACTTTTTTATTGTGCTTGCTTCACTGCAATATATTTCTAAACTCAGTTTCTCAGCTGCGATAATTCATTGTGTAATATGACGTCTTTGTCTGTACCAGAGGTCGCAGGTCGGGATGAGAGAGGATGTAGCCGTTATTGGTGATGAGGTAGGCGTAACCATGGACACCCAGCTAGAAAAAGATGAGAGAGCAATTCCTTACATTAGGACAGAATCCAAAGCTCTAACATCTGGGCCCAGTTGTTCAAAAAGTTTAATCTGGATAAGAATGATCCGCATTTGGAGATCCCACATTTTTACATTCAGGTAATCCATTGTACTTTGGTGCCATTTTTTTTTTCTTTCATACCAACAATGAATTAGAACAACCTGATCCAGATAGAAACTTTCAAGATTACCAAATCCAGATTACCAGTGCCCTACAAGGGACGACGTATCACAACGTAGACTACGAGCTATGTACAAAAACAACAGCCAGCATGGGGAAACACATATTTTAAATCCTAAAAAGTCAAATGGTGAAATCCTGATTTTTTTGTTTTGGGCAGCAGGTATCTCAGCGCAATGATGTTTTGAACACATACTAAAGGTTTGATAGAGAAACCAGGACTTGATTACGAGACCAAATCTTATTTCAGAATCCCTTTCCTTTATTTGTTTAAGATCTGATCCAAATCTGAAAGCTGATCAGATTGCTTCTGAACAAGTGGGCCCACAATAATTAACATTACATTATAAAGTAATGAAGCGAAGGCAGATCTCAGCCTGATCTGTTTTTGACACAGTGCAGATGGTTCACCTTGTATCTCGGAGCTAATCTCATCAGCTCTTTCAAGGCCACGTCAGTTCCTACGACTCCCAGTAGAATCCCATGAGACAGCTACAGGAAGGTTCATAAAGTCACAAACAAAGAATACAGACGACAGTGATATTATGACGAGATTTACTTAGTCTGGTTTGGGCAATTAACTCAAAGAAAATTCAAAATACTCTGACATGAGGTTAGAAGATTGAAAAATATAGCATTCCACATTTCAATCCCATGTCTTTTCTAGCTAATACTTTAAAAATAGGAGCTTATTCAAACATATTACAGAGAAGAAAAAGCAATTCATGCACAAATATGGCACAAATACAGTATTTCAGGTGACATCTGCTGGATAATGGCATTCATGGTGATAAAACATGAACACTCACGGTCTCCTGCTTCTTGCTGAACACCGGCATGGCTACTGAGGTCATGAGGAGCAGGCTCTGTGCCTGAGTGTTGAACAGCTGTTTCACACACAAAAACACGCTTACATTCGACTCTTTTCTGTTTAAAAGCTACATTCATGAGATTATGGACAAATAAAAGAGTGTAAATGAACATAGCAGGCGTTTACACGGGGTGGGACAGGAAGAGAATTAGTGGTGACAGCAACGCCACAAGCTATATAGTTTGGGAAGTAGTGAAGACATGTTGAAAAAATAGAATAAAGTTAACAGAGCAATTTCAAAGCAGCAAAATGTCAAGCAATGGACAGATGGACCATGCTAGGCTAGCTAGCTGTCTAGAGGATGAGCGAACGTTAGCATTAGCAAACGGTGAGAAGTTAGACTAACGAGAAACTACCAGGGAACGCTAAAAACTGCTGACTGTAAATAAAAAGCCAAGAAAGACATTATGGTCTGGGTGTCATCTGATAATCTGTAAATACAATAATGGCTGTTCTTTGTTTTAAAACAGAATTACTTTTTTTTTTTTTTAAATAATTTCTTTTTTAAAAATCCTTCATTTATCTGAAAAACATTAACCAAAGTCATGTGGCCTTTTTTTTTTTTTTAAAAAAAGAAAAATTACATCATGCATCGTGCTTCAACCAAATTTTTAAAAATACTCCAATTTTTCAAAAGAATCAAGAAAATTCCCCCAAAATTGTTGTTTAATCAGCCTAAACATTGCTGCTGTTTTGGGTTTTGGAACAAAGAAGAAAATTTGTTTTATTATTATTATTTTTTCATATTTCAGATTATTTAATGATACCCAAACCCATTCTGCATACTACTCATCGTATTTTATGTGACTAACATTCCTTTATAAACAAGTACAGCAGCTAAAGCTCCACACATGATTACCTCGTCTTTATTTGGAAACTGAAAGTGGAGATGGAGGAGAGGAGAAACAACAAGCGTGAAATGGCGAGATATGCAACATGATACTGAAACAAAAGATGGAGAAATGACAGGTAAAGATGGAGTGATAACTGGAAACAGAGGATACAGTCACAAAAAATATTGTGTAGACGGTTTGTGTGCAGTATGCAAAGAATAGAACTGCTACCTAATCAATGTTGTACTTGCACTAACTGGACATACAACTTTCCAGGTCAGATATTTTGTACTGGATGAAAACAAAATGCTCAATCGATAGTAGTTGTTCTGTAACTTGTTAAAAAACAACAACAAATAAACAAAAAGAAACATATAAGAACATTAAACATTAATTATTTTATTATTAAGTATTAATTGAGAAAGCTAGTCCGGTTAGTAACAATGACAAAAAATATTAATTATTAATTAATAATTATATTCAGTTTCTAAATGTACATTTAAACCCTATTGTTTATTTTTGTGTGTATCAACTTTTGTTTTCTAATTAAGTGATATTTTGTTTGTTTTGGTCTGTCATCATGTTGGTTTAGATGTTTTTTGCTTAAATAAGAAACTAATTTCTGTGTTCGGACTGTGTTATTACTGTGTTGTTACTACTGTGATATCATTAAAGTTAATACTGGCTTATTACTGCAGTCTTATGAGTTGTCACCAAGTTGTAATTTTAGTGTGTTTCTGGTTTAATCTGTTAATATAAGACGTTTTTTATTGACTTTTAACAGTGTTGGGCTGCTTCAGTAGTAACTATCGTAACTGAGATGAGGGATGCAGATTAGCGATCCAAATTAATAAGTAAGTAATTAAACTGTTTTTAGGTAAGTACTGAATAATAAGTCATTTTTTGAATAACTTGCCCCATGCTTTTTGCTAGACACATCTTTTAGTGTTAATGGACACTGGTAATGAGTCATTGTTGCTTGGTTGGTTGCGATGCTGTTTCTTTTCTTGTCTGGAAAAATGGTGTGAAAAAGTAGGTTAAATGCATTTACAAGATGTTCACATCAGCAGAAGAGCGTATTCAGGTCACTGATGAGGTCCTGTCCGCTGTGAGTTAGCCTTTGCTGAGTGGCTACGAAGTTGTTGCTGCTGCTTCTTGAACAATTGGTACATTTTTGGTCGTTGCATGGTTGCTATGGTAGTCTGTGTGCTTTGTGTGATTTGGATAAAAGAGGTTTTTTGAAGGTTTCAGCACCACAGAAAAAGGCACAGAGATAATAGAGTGTGTTTGAATGTTTATCGCAATGTGACACTTTGATTAAATATGCCAGATGATGCTGATGCGGGTCGTTAGCGCATGTTGCCAAGCAATAACGAGAGATGCAGACTGACCACACTGTCCATATAAGCCTCTGTCCAGATGATATCGTGATCGTGGTTGATGACCATTGGCCGGCTGAGGACATGGAGGTACTCCATAACATTTTCCTGGACGTCGGCCAGCGTGGAGATGTGTGTGTAGTAACCTGCAGAACACACACATACATTCATACCATATATTAAAAATTACTCAGATGGAAAATCTAGGACCCATAAATTTCAAAAAATAAATTGTTCACTGTATTATTTTTACCTTTTCTGCCTTTGGGTATTACATTAATAGCAATAAACTCATTTATCAGACATCAGAACATCTTGTATTTTGAAAACACTGGGCTGTTTTTAATGAAAAAACAGCTTGAATCTCCCACTGATTCAAACGTGTCTCTGACATTCTTTAAAGCTTGGCTTAGTCTAAGGTTTATGGCATTTCTACAAGTGGGAGACAATGACGTCAATAGCATACCTGCAGTGAAGCTGCTCAGTGACAACAGGCTACTGAAGCACTGCCAGGCGTGAATGTGTGAATGTGTGCAACCTTTCTCTGTTTGTAGCATCTCCCAAGAGCGCTGGCGCAAATATTATTAAGCAGACGTGTCTTCCTCCAACTGAAATTGAAGGGCAGTTTTTGCAGGAGTTGTTTGCGAAAACCAGCTACTGAATATCTGTTTATGACAGATGACTAAATATCTGTTTATGACAGATATTTTGTTGCTGGCAGAGACAACTGCCAGTGTACGCAACAGAAGGGAGTGCACCTGTTACCCATTACACACACAAATATGACATTTTTGGCCAGGAGTGTGTTTACAGGGTATCTGTGCTGATAATCGGTTATTTAGTCAGGGGTTTTGTGTGCGCTTAGAGCAGGATTATTTTCAGGTCTGAGCTGCTGCATGACCCCATGTAATTCACAAGAGGGCAGCACCTGATACCCAGTTTCACACACAGCACCACCTGGGATCACCACAGGGCCGAAGCACCTCTTATCCCGCACAGAAAAACAAGATGGGGGGAGTTTTATTTAAGACTCAGACAGGAGTTGTTGTTGTAGCAGTTTCTGCATCCATTGCTCTATTTCTTGTTGCTGAAGTGACTCTGTCTGAATTGTGAGGGTTTAATAGGCATTTAATGTAACCACAATGAAACACATTTGGTTTGTACCCTTGTTGTTGCAGGCGATCCATTTCACATTTTCTGCAAATGTCATCTCGCGTCCAATGAGATAGGTGAACACTCGAACCTGGGAAGAGAATAAAGTGCATGACAAGACACACACATATTGGGTGACTGTGGCTCAGGTGGCAGAGCGGGTCGGTCAATGATCGGAAGGTTGGCGGTATGATTCCTGTAACCTGTGTCATGGTCGTTGTGTCCTTGGGCAAGACATTTCACCCACCTTGCCTGGTGTGAATGCGTATTAATGGGCCATAGGCGCAGAATAGCAGCCACGCCTCTGTCAGTCTGCCCCAGGGCAGCTGTGGCTACAACCGTAGCTACCACCACCGGAATGAATGTGTGTGAATGAATAATTGACAGTGTAAAGCGTCTTTGAGTTACTCCTTGAGTTAAAAAAACACGATGTAAATCTAATTGTTATTATTAAAACACATTTTACAAAAGCTGGTCCATGCTGGTGCGTATGTGTCTGTGTGTGTCGTACCCGTCGTTCTGGCCAGTTAAACTTCTCAAAAACCTCCTGGAAATCCTCCATGGCTCCGTCTGTTATCAGCATGATGGCCTGGTTACACAGGCTGCCCTGCCCCAGAGCGGCAGCCTGAACACGCACACAATTTACTCAACAGTGACATTTGTGCTTAAGAAAGGATTTGTACTCTTTCACGGCTCACAATTCTGCACATCGTTAATATCTAAATGTAGTAGCTGCTTTGGTTGTTACAGAGAAATACAAACCTCATTCAGGATCTTAAAAGACTCCATCATTGCATTTTTCACTTTGCCTTCTCCTTTGACGTGAAGCTCTTCCACCAAAAGCTTGAAATGCTGCAGATGCGCACAAATACAAATAAAGCATTAAACGCAGCCACGAACACACTGTTGTTTTTGATAAATGCAGGTCAATCGGTCACCACAGTAAAAGAGGGAGACAGGGATTATCAGGGAGAGAGTGTAGTGGAGGGATTATTCTGGCACGCTGACCAATTATGGCGCAGTTACTACAACACCAGGAGGTAATCAGAACTAATGAACACACGCACACACGCACAAACACACCTGCACAATGATAAATGGCCACATTGTTGTGTTGGCTGGAGACAAACCTGGGGCTCTTAACAGAATTTTTCAAGTACAAGACGACTGTAATGTTTTATACTCTGATACTCAAACATAACACAGATTTTCAGGAATTTGCAAAATGTGCTCTGACTTTTTAGATATTTTTAAACTGCAAAATACATTAAACAAAAATCATGAAATGTTCAACACATGAATTTGTTTGCTGGGAAACTACATCTTATCTGCAGTCTCTGTTTAGGCCCACTGGTGTCCCCTCTCAGACCCACTGTCACCAAACAACCTGTCCAATAGTTGACAAAACTGATTCAATAAGACGAACTGATAGGACTTTAAAAAAACACACAGACACAAAAACATCGGCTTCTTTTACGATTTTGGAAACTAAATCAGATTTTCTGTTTATTTGTGACCATTTGATAAACAAAAATATCTAATATATTTAAATAAATGAAACTGCATCAAACAAAACTGGATAAATATATATTTAGTCACAATTCCGATCATTTCGGTGCTGGAGATTTTACTTAGGAAAGGCTGAAACTCTGTGCAGAAACATGTAGGAAGTCTTATATAACAGCCACTAAACTGGTGCTTGTCCTCCTGTAAATGCGTGTGTTCCTATTCGACTTTATGCACAAGTGTGTCAGCCAACATCTGTAAACCCATTCTGTTACGGCCTGCCTATCCAGGCAGTCAACCAATCAAATCTCTTGCATAAAGGTCACATGACCTACTTAAAATTGTACAGCGGCCAGCGACCTCACCTGATCCACAGTAATGTGGAGGGGAGTGAAAGTAGGGCATACAGCCAAGCCATGAACACACACAAAGGCTGAGCAGGTGTTGGGATATATATATAAATATATAAAATAGTAGAACAGATGAAGAGGGGGAAAAACAGAAACGAAAGCAGCAGTGGAACAATGAGATAATATGGGTGGTGTACATGTGAGTAGAAGAGAAGAGAAGAGAAGAGAAGAGAAGAGAAGAGAAGAGAAGAGAAGAGAAGAGAAGAGAAGAGAAGAGAAGACGGCAGCGAGGAGGGGATGCAGAAATGAAAAAGACAGGAAAAATATCTGTATTTCTGGGTTTCAGTTGCATAAATCCTTCTAAGAACAGGTGGAAACCCTGATCTTTGAAGGACTCACTGCCGTGTTTTATCTGTGATGTGATGACAGCGTAATCTTGGTCTTCAGGAGATTAGCAAGATAGCTTATGAGCGATAGGTAAGTCCAGGTTAATTGAATTAATTAGCCTGAGCCTCCGTGCATGTGCCCTTCAAGTGTGCACATTACCTCTCTGTTATCCAGATCGGCCTGGACTAGCGTTCCCTTGAAGCAGGGCTCCACGTAGCGAACGTAGTCACTGTACTGGAGGGAGAGAAAACTAATTATAAGAGCCAATGTAGTCAGTGTGATAAAGAGGAAACATGATTAACATTTACACAAGGTGACAAAGCTAAAGCTGTACTGAAGCTGCTGCATTAATGTGACATCCATAGTACACGTGTTATTACTCTCTAGAGTGCTCGTACATGCACATTTTAAAATGGATTTTCTTGTAAAAGGAAGACATGTTGATGTGTTTTTCATATTCCTGAAAGTTTTATTATTCTGGTACGAAAGTCAAAGATGATTAAAATCAAGGTCAAAGCCAAATCACTTTTTCTATCACAAAAATGTGCACACATCTTTTTTAAAGATAAAACTAAAGCGCTGATTTTCATTTCACCGCGTGGCCACTCTGCCGAAAAGGAGCGTAGCTTTAAATTCGGTGTAAAAAAAAAAAACAGCTTAAGGGCAGAGGATTTGCAGGAGGCGTATGATTACACACACAGTAATACCAGGATAAACCATGCTTATTACACAGATTTGTAGTTGTAGGGTTATACGTAGCCGAAATCCTGAAAAACCTCGAAACAAAATGAATTTTGAAGCTTCGATGTAAGTGAAAATAAATTCTTGGCCGAAAACCAAACGTTTGATTTGTGTCCGTGAGCCTGTTTGACCCCCGTCTGTGCTGTGTACCTGTGTGTGTGTGTGTGCGAGTTTAAGTGTGTCTGTGTGTTAGGGTGTTAATCTCCATGTCACGCTCATCAGGCATTAGACACACCGAGTCTTGGACTGCTCACGTGCATCTGCGTTTTATGTAATTGATTGTTTACTTACAGCTATGATGTTAACAAAGTCATTCTCTCCCAGTGTGTCCAGGATTGTGTTGATGGTGTGTTTGGCTATCGTCAGCCGGAGTCCCTTCATGCTTCCGCTTACATCCACCACGATTATTACATCTTTAGGAGAAGTGGCTGCTTGGATATACCTAAAGAGACATAAAGCAGGAAGCAGGTGAAACTATTTTTACCGTCAGACATGAACAGAATGCATCTTATTTACCAGTCGTCTAGCAGACGGGCAGAGGGTTCAAGCTTTATCCTCTTATTTGTTCCTCTGTTCCCTTCATGCTTCCCTTCATCTCTTTATTATCATCCCCTGATTTTCCAAGCTAATTAACATAAACAAGATTTCCCAGCTGTGATCGGCAATTTTCCAGTCCTCCGCCAGGCCTCTCTCGTAGATTTCCACCTTCCAGGAAGACAGTAGATCAGTCTGAGAACCAGACAGAGTTCCTGGAATCTGATGTATTGTCACTAAGCAGCCCTGATTCCCCTTGAAGGACCTTTAACGCGGCAGACGTCCTGACACGTCACAGCAGGAAAAGAATCAGTCTAAACAGTAAAACGAATGGTGGCTGAATGCCATTTAGCTGCTTCAGCGTCTTAATGTCATGACCTAACTGGTGCACAGAACTGTGTCATCGCGGTGCTTTTAGTAACACTTGTGTTTTACCTGCTGAGACAAAGACAAGCGCCTGATGTCTAAAGCTGCAATGTTTAACTGATT
>NW_007579730.1:35177-39242 GCF_000690725.1 Stegastes partitus
GCAAAACTGTGTCAGCATGTATAAACAAGTCTACTTTACTACATGTACAGTTTCCTTTTACACAAGCTGCATCCACCCAATGGGTAATGAGAGTCAGAGGACTTCTTGTTTTACTTCTATGCTCAATATTTGACTGCTCCGATCCTTCGTGAAACCCTGGTTCTGTCTCTCTAGTCGTGCTCCAGTTTAATAGAACCTAAATAACAGCGTGAGCTTAACAAGTCTACATTCACTTGACCTAAACCGATGCATTTTGCCTCACAATTCCTACTAAAAGCTGCACGTGGAGGCAAAAAAGAAAAGCACTAAATAGGCGAAGTCGTTGATTCAGGGTGCTGAACAGCTCGTCACAAAGACTTCTCTCTCTTAATGCCTCTGCTGCTGATTCAACAGGATCAATTTGCCGAGTAGTCCCGATAAGGGCTCGGTTGAGAAAATAAGAAAAATACAGGTAATGGTCGTCTACAGGCACTGATGATTGCCTAATGGTGCCTGACAACTGCTGACTTGGTGTGTCAGGACCAACATCTGGGGCTTCAGGCTGAGATGACTCCACTTAAGTGCAGAACACTATGAAGCTGAAAAGCTCTCTATGACATTTAATTCAATATAATCTTACCAGTTTCTGTTTCTGCAATCAAATGTGACCACACCGTTTTCATCGGGAATCCACTGAATTCCTGGGGAGAGATTTCAGAGATGGTCAGATGACAAACTGCTGCTTGGCTGGCTGTTCGCATGGACGGATTAACAAACGAACGCACAGACGGATGGGTGGCGACGGACCGTCAAATGAGGGTGTGATGGATGAAGCAGCGGGTGGGTAAAACAAGCTGTGTCACAAATCCTCTGCTAATTACTCCTCATTCTTCTACACACACACACACACACACAGAGGAGAATCCACCAGCAAACCATATTTTCACAGAGACTGAGTCATCGACAGACAGCTTCCTGCATCGTCAGTTGCTGTGTAAGTGCACCGTTTGGCTTGTGTAGCTGAATGTTTATCTACAGCTCATCTTGTACAGCTCAAGGTACCATCAAGTGTGCAAAAACGATGGGAAGTGTTCTGGATGGAGGCCACTCTGACGTACCTGGATACAGCCTGAAGAAGCCCGTAGCGCTGCCAAAGTACTGCCAGGTGAGAGTCGGATCTTTCTGGAAGTTTTCGATGAAGATGTCATTCAGAGCCTCAGACATATACACTCCATTAACGATATCTGGATCTGCAAGAAAAAACAAAAGGGGGACAAATAATAAAACAGACCTCCAACAGGCAAGCTGGGGTGTTATATACTGTAGCATCCATGCTTTATGTTTTTGTTACCTCTGTTGTAGACATTTGTAGGAACTTGTATGTTACTCTGCTGCGTGTTGACTGCCAGTTTACTGAAATGTTCATTTTGCTCCAGTGCGAATTCTCCACCGAGTGGTACCGGGTTCCCGTCCTCGTCCACCGTGTTGATCAGCATGGAGTTATAATAGTCAAACTAGACACAGAAATAACAAACGGTGATTGTACAGTAGGTTTGATGGTGATTAAAGCTGTGCGAGGTCGTTTTGTTGGGGGGCATCATTGGAAAAATAAACTCCAGTATAGACTTTCAGAATATTGTAATTAAAGTTCTTTGAGAGGAAACTACACCAGTGCATCTCCTCCTGGATCATGTTCAGGCTTTAGAACGTGGCAGTACAAATAATTAAGTTAAACAGAAGACTTTTAGTCAAGGTAAGTAGGTTTGAATCTCATGAAAAACCACAAGTGAATGTTGACTGTTGAGTATTTTTTGAAGTACTTTTGAAGCTTGTGCTCCTCTTGTGATGGGCTCTTTTGAAGAAAGAGCTGAGATTTCTGCCTACTGCAGCTTTAAAGATCAAACATAAGTTTAAATAAAAATCAGATTCTACTGTGAACAGCTATGTATTTCTGTGAGATCTTATTGTAAAAACCTGCAAACTGAGAGGCGATTTTGCAACGCCTCAGGGTGACTTGATTCCCTGTTAGTGGAGCTGGATCGATACCGCATTTTTCAAATCTGACATCAACAAATCTGCCAGTACTTTGGATGTTAGAGTTGTATTTAACAGGGAAAATGATCGTGTCATTGGGCATTAACTTTACAGCAATGCACTTCACGAACTCGTTAGCATCTTACAGTGAAGACAAAGTTTGACTCGGCACCACCAACTGCTCAGCTGAGTACTCTGCTGCATGTGCTGCAAGCAGCGCTGAGTATTCTAAACAATGAAGTTAAAGCTGCTCTTCTGGACAAACATTTTTTTCTGTATTATGTTCTGGAAAATAAAGTTTTCCTATCGCTATGAATCAGACAACACATGCACCACTATATTTCTATCAGGCTCTAGTTAGAACTTTACTGTGTACACCACCAAATACCACTAAAGAAAAGTTATCAGTAAAGATCAGATACTTGGTTATGAATCTTTAAAGTTTCCGTCAAGTCAAAGCTTGCATATACTGCATAATCTCAAAACTGTGCACAGACATCAATGCTCTCACAGCGATTATCACATACCTCTAGTGTTTCATTGTACTCGTGGAAAAGATCAGCATCCTCGGCTGATTCTGCTAAACTCTGTCATAAAACACAACGTTTTAATTAAAGATACAGCTTCATTTACCAACACTGTGATTAAACATGCAACGATTTTTCATTTCCTCACTACTTAAACAAGATCACATCTGCAGCAGAGTTCATGTCAGCTTGGTTTCCACTGAATGTGCATTTGCTTCGACAGAATGTACCTTAACAGATTTCATCTTCCTCCCGAGCATCTCCTCCATCTCCTCCGCAAACTTCTTCACCAGCTCCTCGCCGTTCACCTCCTCGATCTTCACCACACCCTCAACATCCTTGTATTTCTTCAAAACCGACACATGTGCTTTTATTAGTAACACAGCTTTAATATGTATAAAATGATTTTATGTGAAACATCCTTTCGAGAGCTTTTGAAGGAAAGAAAACAAAATATAAAGACAAGATTCTAAAACATCACCTGCATTTTCACTACCATAACTATATATATATATATATTTACAATAAATAGCACAATATCTCGCTCAGTGCTCAAACACAAAGATCTACGAATAACTACTGAACCATGTAATTACAAAAATTCAGACAGGCAACAGTTTTCTGTGTTCTCCAGACCTCTTCTCTACAATATGACAGACTACACTGTACTGCTAACCGCATCTCCTGACTGACATCTGTGCAGATTTTAATGACTCTTGTTTTTCGACGATATCCTAAATATTTCTAATCCACATACAGCTGACTTTATTAACTATCATCATTAAAACTAAAGGCATCAATCAGAGTCATGATGCTGATTTTACACCAACTGTAGTCGCAGTCTCCAAAATAATGAAATCAACAGTCAAATAAAGTCACAAAATGTAATAATTGTGAAAGCACTGCATAATGCAGCATGCTGTGTTCTTTCATTGTGTTTCTAACCATTTGTTTCTCTGGTCAAATAACTAATTTGCAAATTACTGCTGCGACTAGCTGGGTAATTAAAACAGCAATTAACGCTGTTCGATGCTGCTGCTATATGTGTTCTCAAAAGTTAATTTCCTGCGTTGATATTTAAAGCATTGGTCATGACGTCAGATATCAATATTTGTTTTGGTGATAGGAGTCATTTTCTGTTCCCCTCAGGATGATAATTACCTTTACAGCGTTTTGTATTTTATAGAAATAGGCGTGATAATTGAAAACAGAACAGAAGAGGGAAAGATCTTCAGCAAGTCATTTGTAAATTTGGTAGAAACAAAAACACAAAATATAAAAACTGTTCTTTCAAGGTAAATGACAAAACTTATATAACACCTTTTAACCAAACTGGGGTTTACGAAGCGTTTCACATTGTGTCTCTTATTCACACACCGATAGCAGCAGAGCTGTTGTGCAACAAGCTCACCTGCCATCAGGAGCAACTTGGGGGGCAGGGTTTTGCTCAAGGACACGCGGACATATGGAGGGTTTGTGGGTTAAACTGCCAATATGATACAATACGATAGGATACGATACGATA
>NW_007579730.1:39572-40893 GCF_000690725.1 Stegastes partitus
AATAATAATAAAAACAAAAACAATAAGACTAATTACAATAATAGAATGACATATGTTGAGCATTATAATACGAAGCATCTGAAATTTAAAGACAAGGCAAAGTATAGATGGATACATACACATGTAAAATATTATAAATCATCGATCAAATGACCTTTCAAACATTCAACATTCAATCTTGCCCATAGCTGGCAACACGTTCTAGCAGCCACCACCAAAACAGAGATAAATAAGATTTTCAGTCACGGATGCTGTTTTCAGACAGAAGACAAGACGAAGGATGATTAAGAGCTCTCTTGCAGACCAGTGCATGTGCGCTAATGCACCTTTTGCAGCGAAAGTGAGGCTCTAACATTTTTTAGGATTTTAAAACACAAACATTCGATATCTTACCGAGTTTACTCAAGCAAGGAGACAGAGTCACTAAATGTTCTACAGATAACAAGAAAGCCATCGATTAGACAGAGGTGGGTGATTAATGGCTTCTTGTGTGCACAGATTAAACTAAGGCGCTTAGTGCCTTTTACACACCACTGAATAAATAAACTTTGTGACTAGGAGAAATATCTATATATATATATATATATCTACTCTTTCTACTAATACTGTTATTGCAGTAACTGAAACATTTATTACTGTGCCAGCACTTCCACTCTTGCTGTTTCTGGGCTTGCTTGATAAGCTAATCGATATTTTTTGTTCCTGTGTGGTTGCACACTTTGGACAATTGACGTTTCTTACAGCTAGTTGGTTAATGTTATGTACAGTACAGTGGAAAACTGTGCGCTACGTCTCTGTGAACACACAGTTTGTGTGTGTGGCAGATGGTGAACGGGCCTGCCAGGGATTCTACAGGGTGGCACGCACAGGAAAATCGCACATCCTAATTACTAAAACACATATCTGAATTGTATTTGAGCAAAGTGTGTCATGGCGTTGGTCTCTGGGCCATGTGCAGATGTTGTACAGCAAATGTGTGCCAGTCAGCCGCGTTCTTACTGGTTGATGTAATAAATGGGAGGCGGTAAAGTGGATGAATTCAGACTTGGCCCGTAGCTTCTATATCTAACAGTCTCTATAAAGAGCACATATTTAAGACTTCTTTACTAGATTTCACATCTTCTCTTTGTCAGCTGCCAGCAGCTAAATTGTAAAGTGGCAAATCAAAGCTGTGGAGATGATCATGAAATTGCTTCATTCAGCTGACTGTATTTTTCAAACGTAACTGGAAAAAATACAGAGTGAAGGATGCAGACTAGAAGCACTCTTATGCTGTTTTCCTGTGTGGACATACATGTTGCTGATCGTCAATTACAGTGTA
>NW_007579730.1:42009-75756 GCF_000690725.1 Stegastes partitus
TTTTTTTTTTTTTTTTTTTTTTTAAATATGTATGTGACATCTATGTCTTGTAAAGTTTA
The DNA here is from genome assembly GCF_000690725.1 of Stegastes partitus. Lineage (NCBI taxonomy): Eukaryota > Metazoa > Chordata > Actinopteri > Pomacentridae > Stegastes > Stegastes partitus. The sequence goes on from NW_007579730.1 coordinate 42,069, forward strand.
TACACTTTCAAGATTACTTTCACGAAAGGTTGGTTAGATCTTATAAGTTTGATAATACACATATCTACTCAGGATGCTTTCACTGGATTTCCTATCAAATATACAGCAATTATGATAAGTGTCTGAATTATATAGATTCTAAATTATGCAGATTTATAACAGATCTTGTGTCTCATTTTAATTGTCATATATTTTACTTTCAAGTTTCAAAAAAAGGTATATAAAAAAATAAGTAAAATACATATAGTTCTTTACATTGCAACCAAAACGGTCTTCTTAACAGCTAAAATGTGATATATATAAATCATTAGACAACTATACGCAAATAATATTAAATAATTTTTTACAACTTTTAAACCTATTTTGTGAATAAACTTGAACATTACAGAGTTTTAGAGTTTTATTTTCTGGTATAAAAATGTCTAAAAATGTCTAACTAGAAAATTAAAAAGTAAAAAATACTTTGGAATAAAGTGAATAAATCCACAATTATCTCAGATTAAGATTTTAATTTAGGTTTTAAAAATAAATTTACTTAAATAACAGAAGTAGGAAACTAAAGGACCAAACTTAAAGCAACAGAGCGCTTTAAGAAATGATAATAAGATTATATTTCATCCTCTGTCTAGACAAATTCACTTGTACTTTTCGTGGCTAAATAAGGGTCAGCATGCACTGAAGGTGACCATGAATGTACAGAGCCAATCATGTTAAGAGGTTACCTTGCATTCACCAAATACAGATTAAATCAGATTACTGTGAAGGTAACAGTAAAAGCTGAGGCTGCTGGGTCAAGAGGTCATTCTGTACTCAATAACATGCATTAATTCGACAAATCCTCCATGTGAATGCAGCCGAGGTAAGGTAAGAAGAGTTTACAGAGTGGACAGGATGTGACAGATGGCTCAACCTATGGGGAGTCAGTCAGCTCGCTGCTAGTTAGCGGGCAGGGTTGTAACAGGCAGCCGGTACTGAAAACTGGCCCATCATTTGCTGACTTGTTGATATGTTCATTACAAAATATGAGTGTGTTCATTCTGAAATGTGAGCATTGATGGGGTGGATGTGCAAACAGAGAACACTGTGCTGTAGATATTGATTTTTTAAAGATTTTGTAAAGCACAGTATCAAGAACTTCCTGAAAATATATATGATGTTACTCAAGCTGTGATCCTCTTTGGACTTTTCTGACAGTCTTTATTTATTTATTTATTTTAAATTCTTGTTAGGATGGCTTTGTACAGTCATGTGTAATTCCAAGCAGTGTTTGTACTTGCACTGCATGTGGGCTAAAGCAGCATTGTACGAGTCAGGCAAGGTCAGATTAAGACAGAGCCTTAAGCACGCCAACGCTGGTTAGAAATTGGACCAAATACAACAGAGGAATTAACTCAGCGTCGTTCACTACAAGGAGCACGAAGCTGCAACTGCTCCAGTGACCAGAGAAAGTATTTTGTTTTCTTCATCCTCTGTTATATAAAAATGACAAATTGTCATTGTCCAGAAGGAATCACAATCTTTTATCCTGTGAAGGGAGCTGTCACCAATGAAAACTTGTTGTGCTTGACTTGTTGTTCAACACTACAGTGGATTATCAGTTATCTGTTTTACTCATGGCAGCAGAGTCATGTCGCCTTGGAGGCTAACGATTTGACCCTCTTGGCCTGAAATGTTCTCGTCAGGCTACTGCTAACTTCCAGAGGCAGAGGGGACCCTGCTGCCAAGTGTTCCTCAGGCAAAGTGAAGCATGTTGGGCTCAGTGACCTGTGCTGGCCTGCTGATCTCTGCGGTCCCTGGAGCTTTAATCTTCCTCAGTCACACCAGCCTGCCAACTCGCAGCACACACACATTCCCTGAGACGTGTAAGTACAGAAGTTGTACAGTAAAGTAAATGTAACCTGTAAATGTTGCTGTATGGCTGTGGTTGATGCTGGGCTGGAATTGGATTGACTGAACTATTACAGTAGTCAGGAACAAATAAAAACACCATCTAACAAAAATGCTGTGTATTTATCTCTGCTACTCTGTCCCTATGTACCGTTTCCACTTTAACACACACACACACATACACACACACAGCGCTAATAGGCTATTGTGGACTGACAGCACCGTATCGATCGATCTGTTAGTGTTTTTAGTCAGCAGGACATTTGAAAACCGTTCAGGCAAAAGAGCTTCGTCCGGCTTTTGGAGAAAAAACAAACGCAGCGTTTCATTCCCAAAAGAAATATCCACCTGAGAAAAACTGCCCACTTCTCTTACAAAGTGAACACTGGTGTGAAAACAAACGACATTAGTCATTATGAGTCATTTTGCTTTTTTAGTGAAAGCCATCTTTGTGTTGCTCAGTTTCGAAAAACTTAACTAGTCAGAAACTAATTCTGAAAGTTTCTTTTTACTTTTGTACAAAACTTCAAGCCCTGATGTACAGACAATTTTAAATTTAAACTTTGGTGAGCAAAAGTACATCTAATGGGAATATATGTAAGGAACAGAAGGGAGGGACACCCCTGGTTCATACCACTGAAATGTCAAAGGATTCAAAATTGTAACACCGTACAGTAATGAATTTACTTCTAAGCTGATCAGTTGTCTATGTGCTCCTATGAGAAAATAAAAACTAACAGATTACCTATATTAAAATTACAAACCCCACAGCAGGTCATCAAAAGTCAGTGTTAATGAGATTTAAATCAGTTATCATTTTTGGACATATAATCTTCACAACAGACGAAATCCTCCTCAGAGTGGATGTTTCTAGAGAGATGCTCCACCATTCTTCATATTTTGAGTTGTTCTTTGCTGGAGAGTTTGTGTTGCTCTATCTTTCTCTTTAAGATACGCCAAAGGTGTTCTGCTGTGTTGAATCAAACCACGTTTATTGTCATTTCGCTGTACATACACAGCAGTACAGGCAGGATGAGAGAGCGTTTCTTCAGGATCATTTAATCAGCAAGTTTTGCGGAATGAACATCTGGGATAAGAGACTAAACGTTCACTGTTGCTGCCTCCTGAAGGAGTCACTGCGTTCATGTGTGCTGCCATTAGATTTTCAGATTTTATTACTGAAGTCAGGCAACATGGTTTTTCACCTTTTCATCGTTATCATACTGGAATATTCCTCTTCTGCCAAGCTTCTGCAGACTGGGAGTCATCTTGTCAGCTGGTATTTCGGTATATCCACATAGATTCATGGTGCCATCTATACATGTCATCTTTACACTCCCACCTCTGTGCTTCACTGTCAGGACTACACATCCACTGTGATAGTCGCAGTCAGCTTCAGGAAACAAGAGTGTGCTCCCAACATTCATCAGGCTTGTATTTTAACACTATACAATGTCTTTTGCACAGTCACTGTCACATAAACCCTGATTTCCACTGATAACTCCTGTGCCAAGTCTGAAGTACTTCCCTGTCTGTTTATCAGAGTCGATTTTGAAAGCAGCACATTGTGGTGCTATTTTAATAGAATGACTATCGCAGCACTGATTAGTGGTACTATGGCTCATTCTATATAAACAAATAACTGCTGTTTTTGACTCAGTTTTAGTTGGTCACCAGTCTTCCTGTATCTTTTTCCATCTTTATGAAGTTTCATAATCTGAAATTTTAGGTTCTCTGGCATTTTCTAGGTCCTTCTGCATGCAGATACATACAAGTCATTTTATAAATGTGTTTATGCGATTAGGCTAACTGGTAATCACGTGTTCTCAGTTGTGTGTCAGTGATCACAGGTGTATTCACTTTTGTTAGATGGAGTTTCTACTTGGAAGCCTGCATTTGTAAAGAATTTGGTTGTTCATGAGAGCAAATACACTACTTGTCAAATCAAAAGTCATGCAATTATTGAGAGGTGTTAAAATTTTGTATAGTGGTTTAAGCGATGTTGCACTGGGGTGTACTCTCTTCTGTTCTGTTTGATGTTACTCCTTCGCTGTTCGATACCGACTATGACATTTGACCAAGCACTGCGGACTGAGAGGCGAGGAGACGGGTTCATTCAAATCATCTTGTAAAGTGCTCAAAATTATATAAAACATCCAAAAAAAAAAACCCACAAAAAGGCATGTCCATCAGTATGCTGACACGCTAACTCATGAGTACTAAGTAGTCGTTACTACATTATTACACGAGTACTCAGTGCTCCGAGGTTGGCCCATTCTCATCTTTAAACTTGACAGTCATTTTGTGCTATACTACATCCTTGTAAAGTTTCATGATTGCCTCTTATGTAAATGTGATGCTGTTCTTTGACAAAATCTGCCAGCAGACATGCAGACATAAAGACACCTACTAAAGTGCTTAAAAACGGCCATTTTGGTAGTTCTAGCTACGGTACAGATCTCCGGGACTACATTTTGCCATGATGACGCACTCACAGATTCACAAAATGTAAAGAACACCAGCCATGATGTCACTCCTGGCAGGTATCAACCTTGTAGTGGTCGAGGAAAAGTCAGGCAACCACGGAATCATGGAAGTTAAAGGGCAACCATTCAACAGTTCAATCAGGTCAATCAGGAAGTGAGCAATACTGTCTTAAAATTTTCCTATTGATGTATTATTACACTTATTTTTAAAATTTTGGTGAAGATAAGCAACACACAATCACCTCCAAATTATTATTATTTTTTTTTTAGTTAAAAAAACAAACAAACCAAACCAAATCTCTGCATTTATAACAGTATTTTGTCCAAAAAAATTAATCAAATTTATACGTCAGCATATTTGGCTGTGGCTCTCGTGAGGCTGTAAGATAGTTTGGCAGCTAGCTTGACACCACAGGTGCCCAGATGGCCCATATGTATCAGTATGAAGTAATCAGCCAAATCAGAAAGAACACTATTGACTCATCCACCTGACGTATGGCTTTAAGGATAACGCTGCATGTAGACTGCTGGGGTGTTAGAAATTACGTGATACAAGTGTAATGTAATTATAGCAAAGGAATAAGGTGGTGGTCATCTGTCGTGTGTCTGTGTTTATCAGTGAAGAGCAGTGCATTGTGTTTCAGTGTGAGAGAGGCACAGGTAAATAACAGTAAAGTGCATATCATCTATGGTTTATGGAACAAAGACTACATGTGTTAAATAAAACTTGTCAGCATTTGTGCCTTTTTAGTCTCATGCCGTGGATACAACCAAATGCAAGAAAGCTTTTTGTTTCATTTAGTTTCATGTACACGTAGCTCACACTGACAACAGATCCCGATGATTCAATCCCCGTAGTAAAAAAGTCAGCGTGAGGGTTTTCTGGTGCAACTGTACTCACGTTTCTGGTGAGAGCTTCATCTGGCCGTCGACCATCAGGCACAGTGAGCCGGAGAGGATAATCCACATCAGCATCGTCAGCCTCGCTCTGTGTGGCCCACTTCTGTCCAATATAATGGCATTCCCAGCGCTTCCTGGACTCCAGCGGTTCATCCCTGCAGCTGCTGCGATCTGCATCAGTCCAGCGATTGTTGCACACTGGCTCCAAGAGAGAGAGGAAAAAAAAAAAAAATTGGTGAAATTAGGCCAGGGAAAACTTAGAATTGCTCAGGTCAGAGAGCAAACCCACAGAGAGGGAAGCTGTGAAACACCTCAGCACAGGACACGAAACGCTGGGACAGGATGATGCACACCGCCTCAGAAATCATCGGCGAGAAGCAAACGTCTCGGGCTGAAATCTACACTACATCTCACCCTGCAAAACCATCTTTTAACTTCCTCACTGTCAAAAAGCTGAAACATGAAAACCACAACAACCAGGTTCTTCAACAGCACTTAGAGGCTGTGGTGTAGGTGAACTGTGGTGATGACAGCGTCCCTATAGGAACTCTTGCTTCAGCTATTTAATTTCTATACACAGTCTTTTCATTTATACATACATCCGTGTGTGAAATGTGAGGTTTTGGTTAGTTTTGTGTGTGCGGATCAAACTAAATTCCTATCAGATATGCTGAAATGGCAGCAAAGCACTAAATAAAGTAAAAGAACAGGGAAAGTATACATGTACAGAGAATTGGTAATAAATGCCAGATGTAACCAAAAACTGCAGGAGCTTTAGTCCTGGCTTCCAGCACATGTATATTAGAACCTTGCAAACTTGTTAGTTGACTATTTACTTGCATAGCAGACAAATACCACATTAGCATCCCTTTGGTGTCATGTTGGGGAAGGACACTCTCTATTTTTAGCTCTGTTTTTGGTCTCCACCACCTCCAGAAGAAAATATCTGGTTCTTTTTTTCAATTAAATGCTTCAGAAACTTTGCCTGCAAGTTGCCAGTTTTGTTTCTTTGCCATTTGGTGTGGGACAGGTAGGTTTTTAGTCTGGAAAGTAGCTTCCTATTATTGGCTAAAAGCAGCACCAATGAGAGACATGACCCAACTAAGCTTAAACTAAAAGGTGCTGCGGAGCTCCATAAAGGTTCATCACTATAACTTCCCCTCACACATACATTGTTGATAAAAAAAATTTGAGCATTGATCATGTTGTACCACAATAACACCAACTCATGTAGCTCAAAAGGTAAAATGAACACAATAGCAAATAGCAAGAAATTCTCTCAGAGCTTGAATGGCAAAAATAACATTTTGTCAACTTGTTACAAAAATGTAATCGGCCAAAAACCACCAAGACTTGACAGAGAGCCTGGTTTTGTCTCTAAACAAAATGCATAGTGACATTAAGAGAATCTGTCCAAACCCTTCTCTGAAATCACAAACACAGATAAAGTGTCTCATCCTCAAAACAGTCACAGAATTAAATCTGAATTTGACCTCCAAGAACGACACTGAGAAGCCTTAAGACTGAAACAATCCCCGTCTGATGTCCACAAACACAGGATGTTAATTTAAAAGAAGCAGGAAGATTAAAATGCGTCCCCAAACCCAGACATAACGGCACAGAGCATTACTCACTATGTCGTGTTTGCTTTTAAAGTGGCATGTGTGTCTGGGAAGAAAGTTCAAATTCAACCACCACTGAATAGGAAAAATGTCTGATGGATGATTTGATGTCAGCTGAGCTGCTTATCCCGGCATACAAAGGAGTCTAGCGAGCTTTTGTCCCCAGAGTCAAAGGTCACTTCTGTGCGCAAGGAGTCACGATGGAGTCTCGCCATAGTCACCTACACCTCCCTCTCCAGGGCTCTTAGTCTGATTTCTATCCCCCCCATCATCCACTTCTGTCTTCCATGCTTCCTCACTTGGATCTATGAGAAGCCGGGTTAGGGAAAAAAAAAAAAAAAAAAGAGTGACGAAAGACTTGGGACGTCCTGGTAAACTTCTGTCTTCACACGAGTTCACTCATCAGGCGGTGTGCTGTTCCCACACACACACATATTCCCAAAAGAAATCCGGCTACATCTTCAGATTTGTCTGCCGTTCCTTCTGCTGACCTCTCGCCCACATGGGTCCAAAAAACCTTAAAATCACATCGCACAGGGAGATGAATACGCTCCTGGATGGAGGGTAAGACAGATGGATTGATGGATGGATAGTGGGACTTCCTCTCCCTCCAGAGTATCTCTTCCTACTCTCCAGCACCAGTTTATACCATAATCCAGGCAGGATTAAACCCCTCCTCCCTCCATCCCTCCTTTTCTCTCTCTCCATCCCTCACGCTTCCTCTCTCTCTCTCTCTCATACAAACACATTAACACAATCTCTCTCTCTTGCTCTTATCTTCCCTCTAACGCTCTTTGACCCACTGTCTTTCTAGTCCTTGTTTTCTTTCTAGTTGCCCCTGTTTTTTCCCTCTTAATCTTCCTCATGGGGCTTTCTCTTACTATCGCCGTTCTCTCCATTCTCCTCTGAAACATTTTCTCATCGTCTTCTTCAGTTTGTTTGTTTGATTGTTTGTTTGAATGAAGGACAAGGTGGCGGTAGTTAGAATTAAGTGTTACAAAGGAAGGGAGGAACAGGAATGAGAAGGGAGGAGAGAGAAAAGAAAAAAAATGCAAATGGGAATTCGAGGAAGAGGAGAGGATAAAAACGTGGGATGGAAGAGGAAGGAAGAGAAGAGTCCTGGTGAGATGTTTATATTTAAAGTGAGTCGTGATTTTCGGAGGAAGACACACTTAAGTGACATGATCTTATAATATAAACACACTGAGACACCTAGTGGCCTCTCATTGTCTCACACACATTTGCATGATTAGTTCTTTTCTTGGACTTCTTCTGCATTGCTAAAGAGCAAATAATACTTCAATATTCTTTAGATACTTGCTTTATTCCCCTGCACCCTCATGCACAGCAACAAATCTGGAAGTTAACTGAACTGTACATTCATTTTGTTTGTCATATTTTAGATTTTGATGCTTTTTAAAAATAAAATTTCTGAAATAATTTGTCACCATTATCACGAAGTCATCTGGTGTTATTGGTTTTTCTAAGACTGCTACAGGCATCAAATCCCTGCATTTCTTACCCCACATGAAGTCAGTGTTTTTAATTTCAGTCATGCTAAAACTCATTATAATGAGAACTTATTAAAAGGCATTAACATACATAAAGAATGCCATTTTATGATGCATATTTTTCACTTATTCCACCTTGCTTTGGACAAAACTCCTTGCTAAATCAATGTAATGCATTTAGCAGCTATGCAGATTGTCAGTCATCTAGGTCATGTTTATCCTAACAGCTTCAGTGAAAATGTAACAGGACTTCAATTTTTCATTCTTCAGAGCATTTCCTCTCCCATCCAAGAGGCTTCTTCAGCTCTAACTGACTGATGGGAAGTACCAGATGTTTATTGTCACCCTAAAATCACAGTAATGACCCAAGGCTCACATGAATCGAGGTGTGAATTGCTGTGAAAGTGCCAGGTGAGGTGTGAAACTTTGTGAAGGAAGGATCTGGAGGCTGCGTTATAAGTAACTGATAAGTGGTGCTCACTCTCCTCTGTTTAGAGATGGCAGTTTAACATACATCCTTAACTTCTTTCTCAAACCACAGACTATTACAGGCCTGATTTTACTTTTGTTCTGCTCTGATTTGTATCTATGTATGCAGTTCTTGCATAAGTAATCTCATTTTTTATTGCTTGTTCTGAAGCTGCACAATACTTTGCCCAGATGACACTTTGAACCTGAGCCGCTGCAGGGACATGATGCCGAAATGACGTCTAATGTTCATGTCTGCAGCCGGGACCGTTAAGCCTGATTTAACTCACACAGTCATGCTTTCACACACTTGCACACAGCAGAATCGCACAACCATACAGCATTAGGTAAATATAGCTAACAAAACATCAAACTATCACGCCTGTGCATATTATACACACACATACACACACATACATGCATGCACACTGCAAAACATCTGCTCATGCTGTTATGGAAATTAAAATGCAATAAAACAATCTGGAAATGCACATGAAGCAATAATGTTGAAGCGGACAGATTAATAAATGCTAAGACTGCGACATGCGCTCACACACCGACAGAGGAAAACAGACGAGCATGTACATGCTACATATGTACATCCGTGCACACACACCAGCAGTGTGTAACAGCTGTGGGACGCCTCCTCCCCCACTGACCCAGATCACTACTGATGATGATGATGATGATGATGAGCCCCCCCCCAGTCACCAACAGCGTGGATGAACTATATTAGCACAAGAATTTCATGCAAATTTTAATCCTAATGCACAACTTCTGCAAAAATAAAAAATAAAGTTACTGTTGCCATCCAAAAAGATAACATCCAGTTTAAACACGCTGCTGAAGGTTAAGCCGTGTACAAGCTGTTAATGGATGTCTCCCATTAAACCGATGATACAAAAGGAAATGTGGGTAAACAACAAATGAGTTAGGAAGTTTTCTAACCTTCTCGACAATAGGCTCTGGAGCCGAAATGTCGATGATAAAAACACACAAAATAGTGACATCTGCTGACAGGACAGTTTCTCCTCGTGTGTTTTCAGGATGTACGCTGGCTGCAGGTGTAAATGTGAGAGTCTCTACATTTAGCTAACCAACATGTTAGAATTGGATTGTTTAAATACAGCAGTTTATGCATAGAAACACTGCAATGAGGCCGTTTAAGTTTGTTCGCTGGTTAGTAGAAGTCACATTTCTTCTGTTTTAATTAACCTTTATTTAACCAGGAAAAGGCTCATCAAGATTCAAAATCTCTTTTTCAAGAGTGACCTGCCCAAGACAGGCAGCATCACAACGGACAGACAGACAAGGTCACAACAACATCCACACAGACGTCACACTCATAATACATGATGAGACTAAATTGAAAAGATAAGAAACCAACATTTCAGCAGGGATCAGGAACGTAACTAGTTAAAATAATCATCTGTCAAAACATCTACAGACTGATGTTTCTGCCTCCAAGTCATTGAAGAAGTGTTTAAAGAAACCAGCTCCTGAAGTTTCAGATCTTTTTGCAAAGTGTTCCAGGTCGAGGGAGCAGCAAATTTAAAAGCTTCCTTTCCCCGTTCTTTTCTAACCTTGAGAACAGACAGTAACAACAGATCCTGGGATCACAGACTGTAACTACTTGGAGCTTTTGTACAAATTAAAACCTGTAAAGAACAAGGAAGCAAGCCTAAAATACATTTATGAATTAAAACATGCCAGTGCTTTTTCCTTTGTGTGGACAAATCTGACCATCTAACACGAGAGTACAACAAACAATGATGAGTAAAAGACTTAAAAAATAAACTGAGTTACTTTTATAATCCAGTTAATTGCTGTTTTAGAGCACAAGCTGTCATGTAGATTACCTTATGAAGTAGATTTTCTAGCTTTCCAACCATTTCTGTTTTCTTAAACTGTATTTTTCAAATGTGCTTTTTTATTTCACCTCTACTGTGCATTCCATATTTAACTACTTATCACTCTGTATAAGCTAAACAATGCTCATAGGATATGAAACGCAGTGATCCACAACCTACAGCAGCTGAAATTTCCAAAGACAACTCAGAGCGTGCAGTGTTACTCACCCGTGCTCCTGCTGAGGTGAACCGTGGTTCCAACTGGTGTCTGAGGAGGGCAGCTCCACTGTCTGAGACTGGGAGAGTGAAAGAAAAAATAACATGAAATGAAGAATGTGTCCTTAAAATATATATATTAAATGCAGGACAGCTTTAGTGTGTGAACAGATTTTAAAAGCTAATATGAAAATCAAGACTGTTAGAAAAACACCAGTACTTGATTCAAAGTAAAACAGTTAATCCAGATGATTCCACCACATCGTCCATCTGAGGTTACAGGAGTGGTTTGGAGTCACTGGACAAATTGAAGACCCCGCCTCTCTGGGAACGAACACACACACAAACACACACAATCACACACACACACACACCAGAAATCATTGATTACTGTAAGCAGGGCTAATAGTCAGCCTTTACGTTTAGCTCCATCAGCTAAACCAATGATCTGGAACCTCCCAGTCTCAGAGGAAGAACGTGTGTGTGCCTGTGTGTGCGTCAGTCCTGGACAAAAAACAAAAAACTAACAAGATTTAACAGATCCTAACAATATTATCTATGTCATTTCACTGATACAGCACCCCACATGAGTTAAAGTTGGTCTTGTTTTCACTCTAAGCTGCTTTGGATCAAATATTCTGCTCTGGTAAATGCTGATATTAATTACAATGTGTGACTCCGCAGAGTTGACTGGGGAGAGGAAGCAGGAAGGAGAAGGAGAGGCAGACAAATTCCCCCAGTGTTTAAAAAAAAAAAAGTAGAGGCAGCAGCACACTGGTTGAGCCTCTGATCATCGGGTCTCTGATCAGTGTTTGGGTTCCAGGCTGCTGTGGAGCCATTAAGAGCCGCGACGACACCGACTGGTGTGGACAGACTGACAGAGAAAGTTATGACACAGAGACAAGGACCGACATGAACAATTAAAACGAGTGAGGTGGTGAAGAAAGATCCACGAAAATGCAATATTTTTGTCCTTTTGTAGCTCCAAAAGTCAGTGTTTATTTTATTGAAAGCTTTCTGTAGTTTTAATCAGACTGATATTGAAAAATACAGAAAAATAAGACACACACTTCCTTAAATCAGTTCCATCTTGCCAATCTCTTTCTTATCAGCACACCAAGTGGGCCGGGAGATGTTTAGTATATGTTGTGGTGCTTTCAGTCATATCACATGATCTTCATCAGCAGGCACAGTTTGATGATTTGACACTGAAAAGTTTCTTTGCATTTTATTAACGTTTGATCCCTGTAAGGTTAAAAACTGCAGTTTAGAGGAAACAAGAGTTGAGAGAACAATCTCACCAAAAGGTCTTTTGAGTAAGAACTTAATAGATCAGGTCCTTTTCAGGAAGACGTGTGGATGTGCTCCTCTTCTATGGTGTCCTCTTCTCTCATTACATACATGCTACCTCTGGAACATATCAACATAGACATGTCGCCCAATTGTACACCCTATAAAACTTGATGCCACCGACGTCTCTTGTAATATTAAGAAGAACTCCCTGGAGCTGAATGACTCCGTATTTGTTAAGACGTCTTTACTCGGGTGTTATTTTTAACTCTGAGTTGCCTATAGATACTCAGGTGACCAAACCGGTGCAGTCTCGCTTTGCTCAAGTCATTCCTCTCCTCTGCAGACTGAGAAGAGGTCATCCATCCTTTCATTCCCTCCATACTTTACTGTTTTAATGAAGTTTAATCTGGTATCAATAAGCAAAACGTCCCAAAACTGCAATTAATTCATCCACCCATCCATTATCTATACACTGCTAAATCCTCACTAGGGTCACAGGGGGCGCGAGACCATATCACAGCACACACAGGGAAAACACAGGACAACCTGGACAGGTCACCAGTCTATCACAGGGCTACACTTAGAGACAGACAACCAAGCACACTCACATTCACACCTACAGACAATTTAGAATCACCAATTAACCTCAACATGTTTTTGGACTTTGTGGGAGGAAGAACCCACGCTGCACAGGGAGAACATGCAAACTCCACACAGAAAGATCCCGGGTGTCCTCACCAGGACGCGAACCAGCAACCTTCTAGCTGCGAGGCAACAGTGCTACCAACTGAACCACCTTGCAGCCCGCAATTAATCCAACTTTTTTTTAACATGCACTAAGAGAAGCGACCATGTAACTACAATCCTTGTGGACCTCACTGGTTATCAATTAATGAGATAAGATCTCACTGCTTGTATTTAAAGTCTTGAACGATCAGGCTCCTGCTTATATCTGTGATGTTCTAACTCCTCATGAACCTGATTAATGCCTGAGATCCTCCAGGAGTCTTGACTAAAAGTGATCAGGACTTTGCTCTTCAGACTCCTTTTGCTGTGGAACTTCTATGGAAGATTTAAAGCAGGAGTATACTCTTGAGAATCTCTTATTATGCTCTACTCTTAACTGTTGCCATTTGTTGTACCTACTTATTTGAACATTATTTACTTGCAATATCTGGTTTTACTGTAAAGCCTTAAACTTTGTTTTTCAAAGCTATGGTATAAATAAAGTTATTATTATTACTTTCTTTGCTGATGAAGATCATCCCACAGGACCCGCTACATGGACCCTAAGGTGAGATAATTTCAGGTATTTTCAAAGTGTAAAACTGCTCTAAAGTCTCCCGTTCAGCTGAATTAACAGCTACGACAGCCACTCCGCTATATCGGCTCGCGCTGTGTTTATTTAACCGTGACAAACACAAGGAGCAATTTAATATTGGAAAAAAACTACCATTGTATGAAGACTATTAGAGTTAATTGGGCCTTTCAGTCCTGCTGGGTGTGTAAAACAGCTGATTAATCACCGCAGACATTATGTAACACTATCGATTGCGGCCGAAGACGGCGATGAAGTGACATTAAAGCAATAAGGAGTGTACCTTTACTGTGATTAGTGTAACCTGTGGCTGCATCCATAACGCCACTCAGCCACCCAAATTCACATGAAGAAAAAATAACTCAAGCAAACAAAAAAAAAAACACAGCAAGCAACAGCAGAGGCATTTTTTTTTCAACATTTAATAGCCAATTAAAATATATTCCAGTTTATGTAACAGCAAAACATTCCAGACAAAAAGAAATGCGTGTAGAAACGTTTCCATTTACATTTCGATGTCTCTCCATTTTTTTTTTTTTTAATGTTTGCAGAAAATATATGAATGAAATCTTTTGAATTAAAACAATAAAAACAGCATCTTCAGATATGTTGTAAAATGATGAAATGTACTTGTATTCTGGCTGCACCTTTAACTGCAACATGCTGGTTATTTGTACTATGACAACATTTTTCTTCTTGTGTACAAAAATAGGATGTAATATCTTCTGTTGTTGTTTTTTTTTGTTTGTTTTTTTGTCCTGAATCATAGTCTCTGTTTTCTGCTGCTTTTGTCTGGTAGCTACTGTATAGACTGAATGTATACAAAATGCAAACCATGAAAAAAAATGACGCTTTAAAATTTTTTTTTACCCAAAGCAACTTCTCTGTTGTACTGAAGGAGGAACAGAATGAAAGGGAGTAATTACATTGAATACAGAACATATACCAGTATTCTGATTTTCTATTATATTCCCTACTTTAAACAGGCCTGAGAACTTTAAACAGTTATGATTGGATATGCTTAAATACCTTCTTTGTTCCTTTCTATTGATGTAAACCTCCATTTTTTTTTCAATCATTCATTTAACTAGATTTTCCACCAATAACTAAGTATTTGATCAATAAATAGTTGTATTATACCCGATGGGGATGTGTGTATGCTGTTTGGTTTGGCAGGGAGAATGTTTAGAAGCTCTGGCATGAATGCAAAATTATGACAAAAATTGTGAGGCAACATTAGTGATATTTTAGCGAGTTAAAACTAGAGCCCGACTGATCCTGGATTTTTAGGGCCAAATGAGAGACCCGTTTTTTAGGGAATAAAGGATTTCAATGATTGCAAAGGATTGCATAGAGTATGTTGGAGTTAGACTCACAATGGAGAATGATAGGGTCATTGATCATTAACTTTCCAGCAACTTACTGTCAAGACCGTGCACCACCGTCTGCTCAGCTGTGATATGTACTCTGCTGCATGTGCTGCATACAGTGCTGAGAATATTGTAAACAATGGATCTGCTGGTCAAACTATGTGATGACACCATTTCTAAATGACCCCAACCATCTTTTCAATCAGTTATGATCTGTAAAAATACGTTTTTATATTGGACATTGTATCCGTAGCAGGACTGTCGAGCTCCAGTTAAAACTCTCCTAAAATGATGAAATCCCTTTTGAAAAACTGAAACCAACACCTGTATTTGACTACTGAACCTTTAAAACTACCCAGTCACCCTTATGCCACTTTAAAAAAACAAACCCAGGTACACCTCTAAACCAGCTCTCTGTGAGGTAGTGCAGGTTGACAGTCTCCTGTAGTTTCCTTGTTTTTCTCAAGCTGGATTGAACCCATGTCCTTTTCTTTCTTCATAACAATATTAATACTCAAAAAAGGATGAATAAGACCAACAAAGCACTTGTTTTGTTACAAAGTGCTGTGAAAGAAAATGACTTTCTTTCCTTCACCATTGAAAAGCATAATAAAAAATTAGAGGACAATATCTGGCTACTGTCACTCATCGATAACGCCAACTGGCTTCATTCCCAAATGTCCCCAGTGAGAGTTAACAAAAATACAACACAAAGTGTCTGCAGAAAAAAAATATTCACAAAAGCACAAAAGAAAAACCCAACGTGATAATTTTTATAATAATTTTAAAAGCTTTTGGATAGTAAAATATACTCACCTTCTATTCCTTTATCAAGCAAAATAAGAACTTAAAAGGATTCAAATACTTTTCCAAATGTACAAAAAAACATGTTAAACATGCTTTACATTTCATTTTATAAGCTCAGTTAGTTTCAGGTTTGAGCTTGTCCTTCAGCACAACGTTTTAGACCAGGAAGACTTGTTTGTAAAAGGCCAGTAGGTTAGCTGGTGGTATGTGACCGTAGTGGAGCTATGAAAGTGTAATAAAATAAAATTACATATTGCTACATTGAATGGAAAAATAGTGCAGATTCTCATTACAAATCCAAACATCTTGGGAAAAACGGTGAAGGCGCAGCATGTTTAGTCTTCACTGACAGTGGATCAGGTGTAGGCTACATGTTCCTCCTAACTACAGGCGAGTTCAAAACCAGGAGTTCGCCACAAACATTTATTCTTCTGTCGTCAGTTTGAGAGTTTTTGTAAGAGTCACAGCATGAAAAAGTTGGAAAAAATACATTTACCATTTTTGGTAACCGTTTTTTTTTTTTTTGTGCAACAAGAGACTTGGCTTGAAGCGAAGACGGTCTGGTTGACTGACTTTACAGTGCGGAGGAGAAACAGTGAGAGTGTGTGCGATTCTGAGGAGGAAGCGGTGCATCCGTGTTGGGTGTAGGAACTAGCCTCTGGACAGGGTGCGTGTATAGACAGAGGGTGTGAGGAGTCATCAATACTTGCTGCTGGAGTCGTTAGCAAAGCGGCTGACGTAGGCTTCATAGATGGATTCCAGGAATGAGGCGTCAGTCTGAAACAAACAAGTTGGCAACTTCATTCTGTTTGCTAATGTGCATGCATGGAGAGCTATTTACGCGTCTACTCTGGTTTTCCCACCAACAAAGTAGAATATGAAACAAACACAATGACAAAGTTAAGCATCCAGCTATGGACTTACAACCAGTCGTTGTTTTTACCTGGATCAGATGCAGCAGTGTGGCTTGCAACTGGCTTCTGGAAAGAACTCTGACCTCCTCCTGCAGAGGTGGTCTGGGCAGGTTTGAGGGGGCAGGGCTGCTCTCCTGAGCAACCAGCCCACCGCTCAGCTTTGTCTGCGTGAACACACTGGGAGAAAGGAGCAGATTGGGGGCCACAGTGGCTGGTATCCGTTGAGGGGAGATGACCTGCACACAGACAGTTATTAGTCATCCTTTCCAATTTTTTATATGCTTAGAAATTAGTGACCAGTTTAACGGCCACTGTTGATGCTCTGATGCCACTTTTGCACAGTGAAAACGTTCAGGATTTGTCAGCTGTTAGGCTCATTTGTCCAAAGTCAGCTGCTACCTGAATACAAAGTCCTTTACCTGAAATTGAAGTGCGGCTTTTTGACCTGCAGTGGTTGTGGTCGGGTTTGGGACGGTGGCCAACATCGAGCCTGCACCTGGATTTTGGTTGGGCCCCAGGAATCGAG
Source organism: Stegastes partitus (assembly GCF_000690725.1). Classification (NCBI taxonomy): domain Eukaryota; kingdom Metazoa; phylum Chordata; class Actinopteri; family Pomacentridae; genus Stegastes; species Stegastes partitus. Next base: position 59,237 of record NW_007579730.1, read on the forward strand.
GCGCCAGGCTTGGACCGTGTCGAGGCAGATCGTGAGAAGCCAGGCTTTGTTCCTGCTGGACCAGCTGGAGCTTCTGGAGGAGCTCATGAGGTGACACCACACCTGGCATGTGGGAAGGCAGACCTGACAGGAGAAACCAAGACCCAACTATTAGAATTATTTTTTGCAGGTTGCACTGATGGAACCAGCATCTTGGTAGAGACATTTTTAAATTCACATTTGGAAACAGAGAGAAACAAACAAAAGTCCAAGTCAGAAACCTGAGAGAACACTGAACTACTGTAAGCTCACACAATTTTTCCAGATTAGAAATAATTAATCAGACACATTTAAAAGAAAAAGTCACTAAATTTATCAGTTATATAAACAAAAAAATGTTTATGGGGCACATTCTGCAGAAACAAACACACTGTCAGTTCGTACAATTAGTGCAACTATTTAGCATAGATACTACGGAGAAACTGTAAATTTTGTCTACAATTGTAACATTTAAGGAAAAGAAAATTGTTATTGGAAATTTATAGGACTTGTTGCTCTACAGATTGTGTTATTTTTAACTGGAATTTTAGGTTACTGCTGTCTAATTATTGCTAGTTACAGATTATATAATCTATTATTCATGTTTGCATAAGACTGATCTAACACTTCACTGCTGTATTTGTCAAAAAGTGGCAGAAGCCTGTATGTGGCATACCAACTAATTCCTGAATATTGTTACCATGAGAGATTTCCCACCTGTTGCCTGTGCAGTTGAAGCTGTCTGGCTGCTGAGCTGCGCCTCTGCTTGAGACCTAGAAGGGCTGAAAAACAGCTGCTGGCTTTGTTGTGCTTGAAGGTGGGAACATGACACAGAATCCACTATCACAGGCTGGGAGGAGAGATGGGGGCTCTGCTGCAGAGGAGGAGGAGGGTTGGGGCAACAGGGAGGAGCAGCGGAGGTGAAGGAGGGTGGAGGAGGTGGCTGGGTTTGGAAAAGTCTCTTGATTGGGTCAGACTGAAGCTGCTGCTGCTGCTGCTGCTGATGGAGGTGATGGGGGTGCTGCTGGTGGTGATGATGGTAAAGATGGTGATGGAGGTGGTGATGCTCCAGCGGCACACCGTTGTCACACAGCCGGTTTTCAGGGGATTCGGACACGGTTTGAAGGACCCCGCCGACGCCAGCGACGCCTCTCTGCCCCTGCATGAGCTTCGCGATGGCCGGACAGTGCTGCGGTTGGTTCGGCTGCTGCTGGTGAGCGGTGCCAGGGATCGGTAACAAGCCCGCAATGACATGTCCAACATCTTCCCCGACTACGGGCCTGATAACTCCATCTGAACTCCTGGTGTGTGCGACATTCCCCCCATTGGTGGTCACGCTTCTGCCAGAGTTCACCGTATCGTCGTAGGTCAGCGTGCGGGCGACGGGCGGGCGAGCAACTTTCCCTGCTGATGTCGCCATCGTGTGAGCAGTCACAGGAGGAACAGGGTCGGGCTTAGACGAGTGGTGATGTTGAGAGCCAAACAGAGTGGCCAAAGAGAGAGGCTTGGGTTCAGCACCGTCACTGTCCTGGTTAAAGCAAATACAGCAGAATAAGAGAGATGATGAGAGGTAGGCATGGGTAGAAATACAACAGGAACTACATAAATTGAAATTACAATAGAAGAAGAATCTTTTAAACAACACTTAAAATGAACTTTAACCGTCTGAACTCTAAAACCCGTTGGTGGGTTTGAAAACAATGGCATCTTGCCCAAATTAGACCATGTATCAGAACCAGAAACAGTAAATCCAGAGAGAACTGTCTGACCTTAAAATGGTCCTGTAACTGTGTGGCGTACTGGTCTGTAGAAAAACTGAACTAAACCTAAGCTTAAAATGTGATATTTCATTATTATCAGCACCTTTTTCTGCCAGTCTCATATAAAAATGCCTAAAGGAAACCATTTGTGCTAATCACACTATGTAAACAGAATTCTAAAAAATAATATATTTCATGCTTTTGGTACAACTGTGACACCATTAACAAACAGTTCAAATGTTAAAGATTCTGAGATTATTTTTTTTTTGCTACATTGGACTGAACTGCAATCAGTGTTTACACATAGCAGACAGACACAGGTATGGAAACTAATTAAACATGTAAGTTGTAACCTTACTATTGTACCTGGTTTATTGGAAGAACTATGTACATGCTGATTTCAGGTTTTTTCCATTTTTGTTTTGTCTTTTCTTATTATTAATGCCATTATAACTGTGCTATTCTGCATGAAACACATTTTTGACTTCTTCCTATATCCAGCCATGGTTGTGATGTTTCCATAAAGGTGCCAGACTTTATATTGCAATCAAAAATAAACCCACAGTGAGAGTAAATAAAATGTAACAGGAGCAAAAAGAAAAAAAAAGCACAAACTGCATTGAGTTCAGAGGGTTAATGAGCTCGATAAAGAAAAGACATCAAGGAAGAACAACGTTTTCACAGAGACCTGTGAGCCACCTTGGACTATAATAGGAACTGGATGTGTTACCTGAGTGTTCGGTTTAACAGGTATTGGTTTGATTAGGTTAGGGTTTCCACATAGAACACTGCTGCCACCAATCTCCTTTGGCTCTGAGGTAGACTTCTCCTGAGAAACGTAGGGAGAGGAAAGAAGGACACATGTGAAGAGATGAAAATAAGTGAAAAAAAAAATACAGGCAGCACGACAAGTGAGTCACAGAAGATATCAGAAGATTCATCTTACTAGTCAGAAGAAATGTAAATGTAAAAATTAAGCACAGGTCCTACTATTCCAGAATTATAATATTTTATGCAATCCAACAGTATTCTGTGATCCTTCATTTGTTTCATTTCACACAAAAATCCTGCAGTCTTTGATGTGCCCATACCTTGTCATACTCTGTGCGTGCTTTGGTTAACATCTGGATGATGTCCACTGCCTGTGCGTCACCTTCTCCCCTTCCTCTTGTTGGTAATCCACCAACACCTACTGCAACTACTCCTCCTCCTCCTCCTCCTGCTGCTGCTGCTGCTGCTGCTGCTGCTGGCGATAACCAACCACCCTGGGACTGAGCCAGGACCTGCTCCTGCTGGGTCAGACTGCACACACACAAATCCTTAAGTATATATGTGAAGCTTCTTGAGTAATTTATGGTCTTTACAACTACAGGATGTTTGAGCCAAAGTCAGAAAAACGTATTCTGTCACCGCTGGAGCCAAGTTCATTCAAACACACTTGTGTCATTTGTTGGCTGAAACCTGATTTCAGATGCAGAGTCATTAATATCCCCAAATAGTCTCCTGTCAAGCTTTGGCTGGACCATAACACATTAGTCATTGCTTGGCAAAACCTAATCTTATTGTGAATCTGTGTTTTCTTTTAGTTTTGTGTGTATTATCTTACTATTATACAATTACTTACATTCTCATCCTCTGGGCAATGCGCTGACAGTCCTCCTTGTCGTAGAACCAAATCCCATGAATAACCACTGAGGGGGGAAGAAAAAAAAACTCAACAAAATGTCATCGTTTGCAGTAATGATCCACTCAATGCTAGAAATCAAGTTAGCCTGGTGAAATATTTAAACTGCCTGAGATGTAGGGTCCTAGAAGGTCAGCAGACAGCAAAATGAGCTTGTTGACCTGCCATATCCTTTAAATTAAATAAATGCACAGACATGCCGTAGCACAGTTTTTGCAGCTCTGACATCAGTGCGTACCCAACAGATATGTAAACCGTTTATTATTAGCCCTGCTGGGTCAAAACCAGGAGTTTAAAATGAGTCATTTCCCAGCCAAGCCAATGGGAACAGAGGCCAGCAGTGCCATTATCCGGTGAAACATGGGCCCCAGGAGCCTCCTGAACTACGCAAACATGGTCGGAGGAAAAACACACTAACACGGTTCTGTCACAGAGTTACGCGGCAATAAGTAAGAAAATACTATTTTGATCTGCATCTGGTCTTAATATACTGAAAGAGAAAATGTTCCAGGCAGTTAGAAGACTTCTGCCTAAATGTAGGACCAGGAAATAAAAACTGTGATGGTCTAGAAAGAAAAGCCGAAATCCTCCAGTGTTTGAATTTCTTCCACGCAAACAAGTGTACGCTCAAGATGAATGTGTGAAATTCTGTCAGAACACCAGCAGCTGACGTTTAAATAGAATACAGACAAGAGGAAAAATTCAGACTTAAATCACAAACTCTGATGAAAAAATACGATGAAAGGACAACAAAGCCGTTACAGTTACTGATACACAGCATTAATGAGGGCAGCAGGACATCATCCGACACCTCAACACATTACTTTCAAAAGCGAATCTTGAGAAAAGATAAGCCCAATCCCAAAAAGGGAAAAGAGGTGAAGTGCTAAAGACATGAGAAAGTAAAAGGTGGAAACAGAAACAGTTATGAATGAGCTGGAGGGGAAACAGTAAAAAAAAAGATTAGGAAAGCGAGAACAGAGAGCAAAGGGACGACTGCGCTATGTGGTGGACAGAGTTACCGCGTAGAACTACTAGAGACAACACACATTCCCACACAGACAGACATGCACAAAAATACACAAATGAGGTTGGGCGAGCCACAGAGGTCAACGTGGATGAGGGGAAAAGACCGAGAGGGAGAGGCAGAGACACATGCACACACACAGAGTTCAGTTGAGCCTGGGAAAAACCAGCCCAGGACCAAATAAGTAACTGCAGTGGGAGACTGGCTGGTGGAGCCAGAGCCACTTAACGCTCGCCGGGGATGAGACTGTTTGACAGCAGCGGAGAGAGAAACACCCACAGTCAAAGTCAGACAGCTGGAAAATTGAGGAAAAATGAGCAAGACGGATAGAAAGAAGTGAGGTGTGTTAGAGAGGAGATTATCAATGTAGTTCTCGGCGCTCTTTAGCTGTCAGGACTTTCCCGCCGAGCTTTTGTCTACGAATGAAAAATGTTAAACGAAAGTGACAGAGCGACAGCCGGACGAGGACCTGTGACGTTTCAAACACAAGACACTCTCAGATCTCTCCGCTGCCCTGTCTCAGCCCCACATTAACAGGAAGACAGATAGGAAGCAAAGAGAGCGAGATAAAAAGGTGTGCAAAGGTGCTTTTAATAGAAGCTCCAGAAGCAAATAATCAAGTGTTTGGCTGTCCTGATGTCTCACCTGTAGGGAGTCTCCATTTCAACTAGATAGAAGAAAGAGGGAGAGGGTGATACTGAGAGAGGGAGAGTGTGGGAGGAGGACTAGCAGCACCAAAAAAAAAAAAAAAGTAGCTGTGGCCACGAGGTTAAAATTTTAGAGTGGATGTTAGCGAGAGAGAAAACAGAGGCAGCTCCAGTCTGGACACTGGACATTGAGAGAAAGGCAGAGAGACATTTGAAATGTACGCCTCAAGCTAAGAAGCCACATCAGCTCACAAGGGAACTTCACCGAACCGTCATGTGGGAAAATAACTTCAGCTTCAGGACTCAAGTTTGAGACCGCGACCGAGAGGAGTGATGACTCTAAAAACCAGAGAGACATCCTAAACGCAGGCTTTCTGGCTTGAACACTGGTGATCACCAACCCGGCGAGGTCTGTGAGGGATCCGCAACTTGACTCGTGTGGTCCTTTCAAACCCTCTGTGACGGCAACGTACCAGCAAAACAGGGAGCATGAGCGCACATGTCATGACTGCTGTAGATCTACGGTAACTCCAGGACAGGACGCTGTGGGACTTGAATGTATAAGAGGGCTTTTTTCATTTTAATACGCATTTATTGGGGTGTTTTTTGTTTTTTTTAAAAGACTGATTTCTTTTGATCATTTTCTGTTCAACCTACTCTGTTTGGATTTTGCTTTTCACAGGACATATTTTTTGTTTTATTGGGATATCAACACTGTAACTGTCTTTAGCTGTAAGCCAGAACGCACTACTGGGACTACTCGAAGAACAGTTTTTATATTTTATGAAGCTTTAGTATCGTTACAAATGCAGACATATTTATAAGCAGCAGTGTTGTCCGTGATGGATTAGGTGCGCTTTTACTGCACTATGTCTTCCCCTTTTAGGAGACAGCTTACAGAATCAGTCAGGAGGAACACGGTTGGTATTCTTTTTGTCTGTATTTAGTCTCCTGGATGTTTGTCAGAGATAAGAGTTCTTGCAGAATGAAAAGAACCATCACTGCTTTTGTTTGCAGGAATGGAATTCATGACACTGGGAGAGGATTAAATATTAAGATTTACTGCTCTTAAAACGCACATTAAAGAAGACATTACCACTACTGCTACACCTCTACGCCTTCCTCCTGAGGCTGTACTGTTGTTCTAATTGCACTTTTGCGACTGAAGACCAATTTATAAGAGGTACTGCTGTGGCAGCTGTATACGCACTACCTGACTTCCCTAAAGGGACATTAACAGAGCGACACCAGTGTCACAACACCTGTGGCCTGTTAAGGACTAACAGGATAAATCCTGAGCAACTGTAAGTTGTGGAGAGACTGGAAGAGACCCTTATTATCAGACTGTGAGACCATGCTGAGAGGCCTGTTTCAGAGGAAACCTAAACATGAGAGGCTGGAGGAGGAACCTGAAGTCAGATTTAAAGGCTCGCTGGTGTCAGAGACAGACCTGGGATACACATATGTCCGACCTGGAGGTAAGACTGTTCATACATTTCATATACAAAAGATTGAGGGGTTGAAGTGAAGTGGAGTCCTGGACTTAGCTACATCAAAGATATGTGGCAAGTGGGATACGTTCACAAAAACCTAACTATGCTGCAGTCAAACTAACAATACTGTATGCCATGGCTTTACTTTCTACCAACACTGTAGAAGGTTTTAGTCAATCAAACACGTTCAACGCACAAAAACTGCTGCAGTTAGAACACCAACTCTCTTAATGGGGCAAACAAAACACAAATGTAGGTGCTTACAGAAAAGACTCTATAAAGCTCCTGTAGGCTGTGATAGTCATCAGAGAAACAATGTCTTGATTAGGCTGGATTTCACTACCCCTTGCCCTCTTTTGTGGTATATCTCAACAGTATATTTTTAGCCTGGGGTGCCACTTTGTGCCAACTGCCTTTCCAGGAAGTTACAGCAGCACTGAGAGCTACATGTTTGTCTAATGATAAGATTCCACGGCCCTTCCACACAGAGGTCACAGCGCACTGGGACTGGCAGCATTGGCAACAGCTTACGCATCAGATGTTTGCCAGTGAACAAGCACATTTTGTACGCCAGTATGCTTTCATCTTTGTGTAGTTTTCTGGAAAAGATATCGCATCATGAAAAAAAAACGTTTACTGAATATTAGCTTAGTCATGCTGGACCTGGGGGCCTTGCGTCTGTTAGGGCATCTGAAAGGGTGTTTCTCTCGTTAAGAGCATGCTTTTATTCTGTGCTTTTGTTCGCTAAATCTGCTTCAACCTTGTCACATATGTGCATCCTAAAAAATTCATTCAAGGTCCAACAATTATAGTAAATCACAGGTGATAAAAATCAGCTTGATCACAACCATTCTGCATTCTTCTTTCTGAGTGTTTTATTATCAGTCTTCAATCACAGTAATCAGTTGGAGCCACCATTAGGTCCATGATGTATCCACCCACTCTTTAACTCACATAACTCTGGCCCATATTTCCTTTTTATCAGAGGAAACACTCATCAGCTGTGTTGTGATTACTGGCTTTAAGTGTTGTAAAATATCCTTCCTTCCATGGACAAGTGAGTTAGCTTCTCACTCGGAATTTATTCCCCGCTACTGATGCTCAGACCACAGGCCAGTACTATCACAGATCATCTTTAATGTGCCCGGAGTGCATTTAAAGCAGGTGCACAAGGTGTAAAGAGGTCACTCGGGGCCATTTATGTCATGCACATTATTTCACTGAGCCTTCAGGATGTTTAATAATGGCTGTTTGTCAGTAAGACAAATGAAGTACTACAGTAAGAGGACGAAAGCAGACGCAAGGAATCCACTGGTATCTAAACACAGCATTCCACCTGCCTTTTACCGAGATTCATGGAGAGTGCGAGACCAAGACAGAGCGGGAAGGAGGCTCTGTGTGTGTCAGCGACTTCTGAGTGAGTGTGTATGTGTGTTTAGATTATCAGCGACTGTTGGGGTGTATCTAATCTCTGCCGGCTGGTTTTGTAGTGCTGTCAGGCTCTTGTCCCACAGGCACACTCAGTAATGTCTTTGTGTGTGTGAGAGCCATATGCAGGCCTCAGAGGGAGTCAGGCTGATAAAATTCACCACAATACCTCTGCTTAGTTCCTTAAATGGAGCTACTGGTTCCCAATGAAATGAACTACGCACTGCATACTTTGGTCACTCTATCATACTTACTTATCTTAATACAATCTTTTTTCTAACTTCTTCGCTGTGGTTGTAAATGCACCTGTCGTTTTTAGGTCACGTTGCTATCTGATGATCGATATGGTCTCATTTGGGTTCTAAGGAGAAGTATGTGTAATCCAGTAAGCATGTTAGCAGTTAGCAGGGTATAAACAATCTACAGAGCCAGGGGAGTTACAAAAACTGATAAAGAGATAGATTTTTTTCAAAATCAGACCAACAAAGTACAAGTTAAGGCACAATTATAGCCATTTTTGGTGTTGTGTATCTCAATGTTGTACCCAGTCATTCTTCACATCTACCTCTCTGTACAGACGTATGCTCAAGATGCCACATTCTCCACTTTTAATATACATCTATCGTTTAATCCGTCTCTTAGCTATTTGTTGCTTTACAATGCACTGATTCTTTTCAGCCACAAAAGAGCTGTGTTAGCTTGCTGTTGGTGTAACCCGAACCTCCTGCTCACGCTGTTTCACACTAAAAGGCAAAGTGCTGAGAGAGTTAGCAAAACCTCCTTAGCATTTCAGGAAAACTACTCTCTGTGGTGCAGTACGAAAACACTGGAAGCAAGCCAGCGCAGCTCGACTGACTGCAGGTGTTCACAGCATGGGATAAAACACTGCAACTTATTTAGTTAATTATTTAGTATGAGCAGCTAGTGCTGGTATTTAGCCATCTATGTCAGTACAGTTTAATATTGCAGAACAGTATTGCTTTAACGTTGTTGATACAGACTGCTGATTCATCAAGGTTTTTCAGTTAAAAAGAAAATTACTTGTTCTAATATCTTCCATATTTCAAGAATTTTTCAGCTAAGACATATGACTCTGGTGCTGGTAATCATGATTTAATGAATACCATTCTCAAAGACTGATAAAGACGCCACGTACTGTATTCGACAGAGATTTAGGACAAAATGCATCAATAAAAAAACTTAAGAGACTAATAATTAGTAGCACATCAGAAGTTTGTGTGTCTGTTTGTGGTTTTCCTTACATCTTGCATTGCGGTAAAGCAGGAAGGGGTCCTGGAGCTGGAAGTCCAGGTCTTTGGTGATTGGCTCTGTCAGATTCTCCATGTTGAGTCGGTTCATAATGGTGAAACCATGTCTGGGAGATGCCAGCCTAAAAAGAAAAGAAAACAGGCCACAGGCATATATGTCAAGATTTATACAAAAACCTAGGCAAACAAGCTTAATTCATCCATGTAATGTCCTGCTACAATAGTACCTACCTACAACTTGTGAACAGTTACAAATACATGTGTTAGGGGTTGACCAATATGATTTTATCAAAGTCAATATCAATATCAATTATTAGTAATCAAGGAGACTGATAACTGATGTTTGGAACTGATATACATTTACAGTAAAAATGAAAATCTTGGTGTCAGAACTTCCACAAAACTTCATCAGAATATTTTTGTCTATTTATGTTTTACAAATATTCAATTAAAAGAGAACTTTTCAGTGCTTATAGGCAAATATTCACGATGTGCAACTAGTTGTGAACAGGACATTGCTTTGACTCTAAAATGTACCGCAAATTCTGCCATGCGTTTTAATACCAAAGATGTCATTATTTTACACATAAATATAACAAATATATTACAAACGAGGCAATCGAGTGACTGTGACAAAAAATTAAAATAAAACCATTTTAACTACAAATGTCCTATCAGCAACACTCAGCAGAGTAAGAAAGGCCACAACAAAGTCTGCTTCTCAATACAAAAGAGTTTTACTGAACTATTCACTGAGTATCTGCTACAACTCATAGTTTTGCATAGAAGCATTTTATGCTGCATTTACTTACCTGGTGTAGATAAAAAGAGTGCCTTCCACTTCTGTCTTCTCCTGAAAAAGACAAAAAATAAATACAAAATCAACCAAGAACCAAAAATTATGTTACTGCACTTTTATCTAAAACTGTCAGACTACCTGAATGTTAAGGCTGGCCACATAGATTGGCTTAATATGAGGATTCGAAATATTTTTATATAATAACCTCCCGAAAAGCAGCACTTCCTTGTGTGGAGATGAAACTGAGGAAACTGGGATGCTCCGGCTTGTTTGTAACTATGGGGGCAGCGGTCACCTCTGTGTGTCACTTTGTGGTGCTATAATACTAAGTATGAAATAATTAAGAATTTAAGCGTGTCTATTTCTAAGTAAAGTAAATGTTTAAACCCTTAACAATCACAGCTAACTCGGTTAACCCACTAATTTAACTTGAGTCAGGATAAATCTGCACTGGCAAAGCGCGCCTACCACAGAGAATGACGAAGCTAAGCTAAGTTAGCACATGATATCTTTGACTAAACTTCGGGCTTACCCACTCGTTCGCCCTGTTGTTATAAGTATACAGGGCGACTTGGCTGGCCACGTCCACGATGTTATTGATGTAAGGGTCTTGTCGCTGCAGAGCTGCCAGACTTATGTCCAGTCCTTTCGCAGCAAGGCAGCTAGTGCTACCTGAAGAAGTCGCTGTCATTGTTCCCTATGGAGAAGTTAGCTCGCTAACTAGCTTCAGCGGCTAACGACTCCCGCGAAGATGAGATAAAAACCGAACCAGCGACGAGGGAAAATACTGTTGAGCCGGGAGTTGCACAGTAGCCCGTTTGGCTAATGAAGGCTGGTAAATTTTAAAAAATCAACAGTTTTCAAGCCCTAACTGTCATGAGTGAGTTTCCAAACGGCCATGTTTAGCCAGAGAGATTGTAAACAACTTAGACGTGAGTAGTTGCGCGCGAGGATACGATACCAGTTTGAATAATCAACTTAGAAAAATCGATGGAGACCTTCTGCAGTGATTTTTAGTTTTATTTTATTCACACATTTTTAAAAATAGTATCATGAGAAACAAGCCGGTGTATCGCTGGTTTCAGAGCTGAACTCAATCATCGCAAAATGAACAGTAACATCAGGTGAGTTAATTTCACTGTCACTGGGTTTATTTGAACATGTGTGTTCATTTTTGTTTTATTTTATCTCTGCATTCACTATTCACGTGGGTAAAAGAAAATAGGCTGGTATTTGTGTGTGAAGCTGCATTTTACTGTGCAATGAGGGCATCTTTAAATATGCTATCCAGTTTCACTCTATTTTAGCTTTGTGTTTGTGTCACATCCCCCACAAGTAAGCAGCAGGTGTTTGTCTTTTGTCATTCATCTTTTATATCTGGCAACAGTAACACTGATGCTGATGAGTGATGGCTGCAAATCCACAGTTACATTTCCCAACAAATGCACTAGGGGGCATCAAAGGGATGGCTAAACACAGTCATCCCATCCTCACAATTTGTACTGCATGAGGTGGAGTTGATTTGATTAAAAACTAAAGCATACCCCAAAAGATTTTGTCTTATTATGGCAGGGGGAGCAAATACAACAGCAGCTAGAAACAAATATAAATTCACTTGTATTTTTTTCTACTGGGTATCTACTTTTTCTGTGCACTTAAGGTTTAAGTTCCATCAAAAAGCAAAGGTCTCGACAGGCAGGCTATATTTCTCTTTCCATTTTATAATGTACAGAAACATGATGTGGTTTTACTAGTACTGAATTGCTGCAAATGTTTATTTTCAGTTATCTGGATTTCATAGGAAGTGCTAAATGCAAGGAAACAAGTGCAAAGGCATCTTTTTTCTCAGCATTTACTTTGTTGAACCCAGTTAAGGAGGCTTGTTAAGCAAAAGTATAACACAAAGTTGGCAATAGCAGTTAAATATTGTTCCGACACGTCCAATTTTAAACTTTATCAGAAACTTTTTTTGAAATGTTATGCAAGGAGTGCCATTCTTCTTCTTCCAAGGTCAATTGTGGTGATTCAGTTTTTTTTATTTTACATTATCTACAGTGTACAATGTTCCTGCTCCAGGCTTTAGAAATATGTTGTTCCTGAAATTAATACTCAAGGGCAGAACAGTAACTGATAGAGGGAGAGGACTTTGAGGTCTCTAAGTTCTTGAAATCTGTATCAGCAAAACCCATATTAGATGATATCAGTTGAGACAGCTGACAATCTATCTCCATATTAAGTACAACATATCCTGCTCTGTTTCAAGGGTACTTGAGTCATAACAGCCTCTTCAAGTGAGCATATTCTGTATTTGTCAGTCGATTAACTATAACTATAGAGACATAGAGTCGATCATGCATGCTTATATGCACCATTTTTGATTAAATGACTATTGTTTAGTGTTATAGATCAAAGTTGCACTGCTCTTCTTTTGTGCGTCTTAGTTTTACTAATTAGAATTAACCCTGTCTAAATTTTAAAACCAGTGAATCCATCATGTCAAAAACAATAAACATCCAGCTATTACCTCAGTTTAAGCAGCACTGGATGCAAAAAAACATTTATCTTAATAGCTTTTAAGTGAAAGTTGCACTGCTGTCCACAAATCCTCTTCTTGAATGTGAATCAGGTTACGGCACATCCACGCCATCATTAACATGAAAATAGCTTCTTGGTGATTCCATTTGTTTGTCTGTTAATTTGTCAGACTTTTATTGTGCGTTTCAAGGTGTGTGTGTCTATTTGTCAGGGTGGTGTTTATCTGGTTTTTTTTAGGGGTTTGTAAATGATTAGGCTAATGACTTATCCATCACCAGGTCAATGTGGTCAATAGACATTCAGTCAAGCTTGAGCACTTGTCTTTGATTGGTGCAGACGGGCGAAGGGAGGGATGTTGGTGATTGGCTCACAGGCAGGAAGGATCATGGGAAATTAGCCAGTGGGCAGTTTGCTGGAATTTAACGAGGGGAGGGGAGGCATAAGTCTGGGTGAGGTTCTGATGTAATTGGAGTTTTCACAGTGTCCAAAAAGTCCACATGCCCACTTTTTATTTTGTTTTATTTTATTTTGTTACGACAGACATGTTGTAGGTTGGAAAGATAGGCTAATTTCCCTAAATTACATGAATAAGGTATTATGTGCACAGAGAACAACATAGACAACCAAACATTTAGATCTCAGTTTCCTTTTGTTTAATCTAAAAGTGACCCCTAATAAAAGATAAAGATAAACTTTATTGATCCCACAGTGGGGAAAGTTCACTGTTACAACAGAAAACAAAGTGTACAGTCAGTGCAGAATAATGTAGGAACACCCAGTGCAAAAAGTAGGAAAGAATACTTTATAAGATATACCTTCACTTCAACAGATATTTTGTTAAAGTAAAGATATTAAAAGTGTGAATCCATTCAGATCACAATTTCAGTTAGAAATGAATTAATATATGTTTAATGTCCAAAAATGTGCAGCTGAATACGTCCGTTCTCACTGTGCATGATGGGATTCCCCTTTAAGTGACCATCAGGTTGTTGGTTTCCCACATGGGACACCAGCATTTGAATGTTTGTCTGTGCAGAGATTCCCAGAGACCAACTGGGCTTTAGAGTCGCACATACAAAGAGGCCTGCAAATACAAATATAGAACAGTCGCAAATAGAAACCGATATTCCATGTGCAGGCTGGATTACAGAGGACATTTGTGTGTGTGTGTGTGTGTGTGTGCGTCTGTGTGTTTGTGCGTCCCCTGGGCAGAAGTGTCTGTTCCCACGACCTGCCCTCCATCCGTTCCTTCCTTCTCTCGGTCTTTCCCTTCCGTCTCTCCTCCGTTCGCTGGCCAGACAAATCAAAAGGAGGCTAGTTTGGCAAGAGATGCTTCTCGCTTGTCCATCTGTCTCACAGCTCCGACAGTGGTGATCAGACCGTCGTCTGCATCAGTGGAAAGTAGCTTAAAGTAGTTAAGCACAGTTTTCCATTATATTTATCTGACAGATATGGTAATTTGTTGTATTTACATAATCAAACATATGGTAAACTTGTAGAAATGCGGTGTGGTTTTAAAAATCGAAGCAGCCGGCGGTGAACTTTTTGGTTCTTGGCCTCCACTGACAAACAACTTCTAGAAGAAGTCATATTTCTTATATTTACGAGAGGTTCACGGTTCCACCAAAGAGCGATTTTCACAGATGTTAACATACAAACAACTGTTTCAGTGATTAGAGTCACAGATGTATCTTGTGACTCCTTGGAGGGGCCAGTTTGTTAAACACTAAAACGCATAAAATTAGTTCTACTTTGACCAGCTTTCAGCCTACTGTTGCATCAGTATTAGCATTTTAGTGATGTAGTGATACGGCAGTCAAAGAGTGCTTACACGCTGTTGAAAAGGCTTTTTTTTTCAGTTTGTACAATATTAAACTCTTGGAACACTTCCTTTTATTCATTCTCATTCTTCTTCTCCAAAAACAGTGTATTAATATAACGTATGCATCACAAAACGCTATATTTTCTTCCTAAAAAAAGACAATTCGATTGTCAAATGCCATCAATAGAGTCATTTATCAGCTGTCTCCCTGTCTTTACTATGTCTGCAGTGACACATGTAGACAAAAACGCTTTATTCTATTACAGAATGGTGGGTGGTGATTTTGCGCTGTGGCACTGAACAAATGGCTGGGTTGAGTCATCAGATTCACCTCCTGATTGTAGCCTGCAGTGAGATTGACATGAGGCCCTGCACATTGTGAAGTTCGTATTCAGTGTCAAAGACAATTATATGGGACGGCCAGTGGCGCGATAAGAAATGCTGCTCAGTAGCTTCAGTACATTCTGATGTATGATTGAGTGTTGAGTTTTGTAAAGCTCTCCTGTAGTTTCTTTCTTTCTTTTTTTTAAAAAACATCTGACATCTAAAAATCATCCTCTAATGTGGAGATAATTTGTTTTTTTATCAGTATACATGAAAAGACAGAAACCACTTTTTCAAAATAAGGTCAAGGTCCTTTTGAAGACGAGGTAATGGGGGAAAAAAGCTTCTTTCTTTATCTTTTATATCAAGCAGGCTGTGGCTAGCTTTTAAGAAAACAGCTCAATTTAAGAACCGACATGTTATTTCTACAAGCGGCTCCATCCAAAAGCCTCGGCGAGCTGCAGAGCCAAGCTGACTCAATGTTATCAAAGCCTGGTGGAGAGCTGTTTTAGTTAAGAGCTGATGTTGTTGACTTTGTTTGACATTTTACTCCCAAATGAGCTTCAATTCTTACCTAAGAAAATGGACCCGTGTCTCCAGAAAATGACTCTGCGTGCCTCGAGGGCCAGGACAAATTTGTTTTCTGGCCATGGAGAACAATGTCAAACATACTTGACTGTCCTGAGGGCATGAAAAAAAAAAAAACCTAATTAAATTCCAAAAATCATTTATATTGTCCTCTAGAAAGAAAGGTCCACGCTCAGTCCGTGAGCAGTGACCTTCCTGAGCCGCTTTAGGAGATTTGAGCATCCAAAGATCTTTAAAAAAAAAAGCATTGTTTCCTTCTGTTTAGGGCAACCACGAAAAGAAAGATCAGAGCTTGAGTCATAAAAGAGCTGAAAACCCAGATATTTAGTGTGTGTGTGAACACAGCCTCGGCCAAAGAAAAGAATGAGGCTGAAGCAGTCCAGATGTGGACGAATCCGATGTTCATGCACCATCTCAGATGTGTGCCTGGTCCTGCAGAAATGGGAGTCTGATCTGGTTCCTCCTCTCACTAACACTTTCTCTTTTTTTCATCTCCTTGTTCGCATCTCACTTCCACAGGTTTCTGCACCTTTCTTCTGCCCTCTTTTCCTAAATAGTTTTTGGATTTTCTAGGTCCTGCTTTCCTCTCTCACCATACACACGCTCTCACACACACACTTCATCATCATCATCATCATCATCATCATCATCTTCATCATCATCATCATCATCTGGATACCAGCCGGCTGGTTCTCCACTGTTGCCTGTACACTCTCCCTCCCTTCTCCCTTTTTTCTTTTTCTCTTTGGCACACACACAATCTCACACACACACATCTGGAAACAGTCAAAGCGTCTACATGCACTGGGAGGGGGGCTACCTCTCTCTCTCTCTCTCTCTCTCTCTCTCTCTCTCTCTCTCTCTCTCTCTCGGTATCACTGCAGAGCTGAGCTGCAGGGGCAGCAGAGGCAGAGAGAAGCTCCAACTCCCGATCAGTAAGACACAGGCAGGGCAGACAGACAGGCAGCAGACAGACACAGTGACTGATAGACACACCGTAACCGGACCATCATCATGGACTGGATCAGGACAGAGAGACCCGTCTCCGGATGAGACAGGACGACCTGGCTTCTGTTATTTCGGAGGGGGGGGGGACTCTGCTGTAGATATACGTGGAATAACCGACC